>NW_020447195.1:4825153-4867716 GCF_003343035.1 Apteryx rowi | reverse complement strand
GCGCGCGCGCACACACACACACTTGTCTGGCTTCCACATGCTTATCAATTACTAGGCGCTCATCCTCAAGGTAGTGTAGAACAGTACAAGTAGAGACCTAGGCTTTTTTTTTTTTTACACCAGCTGATGATCTGGCCTTTTTGCATTACTGCCATTAAAAAAGAACAAGAGCATCTTTAACGTATGTGGTGGGCACCAGTCAAAACAAATTGATCACTACATTCTTGGCAAAGTGCTAAGTTTACATAGAAGTTTACACAATTTACACAATTATTGGAATCAAATGTATTAACAGGTCCTGATTAAAGATTCATTCATTAATAGCATTTAAGAGGCGAAGAATATGCCAAAGCATTGATTTCATGTTCTATTGTATTTCTGTAAACACTCACTTAAAGTATGCACGCGGAACAACCTCATTTGAACAATGCCTTAGTAAAGAGGCAGTTGGTGTTGTCAGCTTTCTTGTTAGGCTTCAGTGACTCTCTTTCACATTTGTTCAATTTACTAGTAAAATATTTTTCTGACTTCTCCTTCCAAAACTATGAACTGGGATTCAAGGGTAAAGCTACGGTTTCCCTTTCTTGTGTATTGTTGCAAGCAACAAAGCCTGCTCCAGGCACGTTCTGGCCTCTGTTACCTTAGATAAGGTTGGTCACAATTTTCATCAAAATGGTCTTTTTCTTCTTAAAAAAAGAAAAAATAAATAATTGCTTTCATCCTTTCAGATAAAGAGTATAAAACCACAATTTTTTCAGAGGATTTTTTGGTTTGGGGTTTTGCTGGGGGGGGGGGTCCTTTTTTGGTTGAAAACCTCACGTGTTACTTAGTTGTTCAGTGAAACAAAAAGGTTTGTTTTCTTTCAAACATTTCATGGATAGTATTTTATTGAAGAAAATAGTTATTACTCTAGATTCACAGAGGGAAGCAGTTTGTTGAAAAAACTATTTCCCTCCTCACCCACTCCTTTGATGACAAAAAAAACAAACAAAAAAACCCCACTCATTTACAGGCTAAATTTACTCATGGCCACTTTATAGCTATTTATTCTCATATTCACCTTTAGTGGAAATAGCTCTTCATTGTTTTTACCACCTCCCATATTTGTCAAATGCAGTTGTATCCTTCGCAGCCTTTCTCTTGCCAAGGATCTTTAGTCCTCTCCTGTTAAGAGCACTCTAGTGTTTAGCAACTCTGAACTTCAACTCCCATTTTCCTACAATACAGAGTAAATATTGTAATCCCTCCTGCCTTTGGAATGAAAACAATGAAATATATTATTCAGTCCACAAAAGCTTARGATACCTTTGGTTGTGCAATCCCAAGTAGAAGCTGACTAAAAGACAACAACAACCACCAYATGAATCAGTCATGCTGTCTATTTAATAAAGCCCAAATATCACTTTAGAGTTCATGTCATATAGCATTATGTAGAACGATCATTGGATCAAGAAGAGTAAGAGATCTCATTAGAGGGGCCGAAACTAGAAAACTTTCACTGGTTGTCTTACTGTGCTTCATTAAAAAAAAAAAAAAAAAAAAAAAAAAAAACACACACACACACACACACTTTTCAGGCTTTTGAGATACTAGAAGGTATTATATTGAAAAAATCCATTAAAAGACTAATTTGGAAAGTTAGGTGGACTGCTGCTATGAGGTCCAGATGGTAATCAGACACTAGAATAGGTATGAAGTTTAAGCAAGTGTTTGGACACAAAAAGCATATTTTGCAAGAGAAATACTGCTAACTGCTCCATGCTCACTGTCTGAAGGTTCAAAGCATCCTTGGCATAAAAGGGGAAGTATTCTGTTTAAAAAACATCCAGCAACCAGGAACATCACCCAGAAGATGGAGGAACGAGTCAGGCTTTCATGAGAACCACCCAACAGTGCAATTTGTCCAGATTCCTCTCTCCCAGGTTAGATTTGGATCTCATCCACACTCCAGAAGTCACCCTGCTGCTTGATGTCTCAGGCTAAACATGACCCACAAGGCAAAAATATGACTTCCGCCTTCTGTCCTCCTCAGATTATAAATTCCAGATTATGGAGGAGAGATGTGCTGATGGTCGTCCATTCTTCACAATGTGTCATCCTTGTCTCTCCATCTGTTACTCYGGTGGATATCATGCAATGTCATAAGCTAAATTGTATATCCAGCAATGCTGGAAGAATATTTTGTTGGTTTCTATGGTTTCTTCAATAAAGGGAATCATGTATTTTGTTAATTAATACCTCAGTTCTGGAACCTGGTCTGTTATGGCAGATTCTTAATATATATTACAATGCTTAGTGAATAGTTCCAATAGTAAATCTCTTCATGAGTTTCTTAATATTGTGAAATATTCTGGCTCCAACATTGTTGTTCTTTAGAAATAAATATTAATTTAAACCAGATTAAAGTGTTTTAAAGCATGTGCATCATTTTCCTTTCACTTGTTAAGTAGTTTAAAACATAATTACTAGAAATAAAGTCACCATACTTTGAAGATTTATCTAAGGTTTCTAGATTCAAGAAGTATTATAAAGTCTATTGAGCTGTTCTATTCTGATGTTTAAATAGAATATAGAGAAAATTTTTGTCTCTATAGAAACAGGCAGCTTCCTTAAGCTTATTGCTGGCCACTTAGCTTCAACCCTGACCCTTGCAATGAAGATGCGTATGAAAAGTTATTCCTTCATTACTTTTGCATCTCTTAGCCATTTATTAACAAAGATACTGCAAAGGCAAATTTGCTTCTTATCCTCAAGTTTGTAAATTATAGTCAGCTATTAATTCAAAACAGAGCACTTAGCTTCACTGTGTCTTTAATTCTCTGCTCTCTTGGCAGTGGCAAGGCATGGTGGCACACTGCAACACAAAATGATAATCTAGATGTTAGCAAGCTGCCATTAAAGAGYGATGACCATTTTCAAAGTATAAGCGATCCCTGACATGCTATAAAACACGATATAAGATGCAATATTTTATTTGCTTCAATATCAGTTTTCTTCTTTATCAATTTCAGGGCTCCATTATCAATCCCTCTTCAAAGCAGCCAGACCTTGGGCACCTTATCCCAGGTGTGTAACAACTGGCTAGTGCAGTAATTGGCATAAGAAGTTAAAACTGGAAGTGTACATAAGCACATGGAAGTGTACGTGTATGTGCTTCTGTTTATTAATCACAGGAAGATGGCTATGTTCAGAAAGCCATTGTACTAGTTTTCAATTAGATGCATCACTCTGCTTTTGGTCTGCCAACCGCTTCCTTAGAAACCTGAAAGAAAATGATTAAAAGGAAACATTTGCGTGCATATGTAACCTGAGCAACAGGCCACCTCATTAAGCAACTGCCAGCCTCAGAGGCCAGGAGAGCCCCAGGCACAGCAAGTGCAACACTTYAGCTTCATTAGAAGAGGAACTTCTGGCATAAAAACACATTTTGGTCATATCTGTGCAGTTTTAACAGCTTCCTGATAAATTGTAAATCAAAAACAATTCTGAGGCAAGATTGCATCCACCTCAGACTTCCTGGTCATCACCAAGCTGATGTCTCAGCTACCTCTACTTTCAGGCCAAAAGAGGGGTTTGAACTCTGTTCATACCATTTTAAACAGGCTAACCCTAACATTTTAACCTTATACTTTTTATAAAGGATTATCRTACACAAAACTCATCTGGAATCAGTCCTAACATTTGCAGGCAATATTAGAAAATTTGTTCCGTAAAAGTGTTGAAAGAGCCATGAGCTTCTGATGTAAGAAATTAAGAAACCAGCTATTATTTTGGCCCACTAGTTCATATGTATGAGTATATCTTTTTAATGTGGTTGATCTGGTGATTTGGGGCCAAAGTCACTGAGCCGTTGATAACCTGTGATCTGATATCTGGTAAAAGTGCTGCTCTAGAGGGAAAGAGAGCATTGTACTACTTTAGTGACTAGCTGGCTAAATGGTTTTTGTTTGTTTGTTTGCTTAACTTTAATCCATGAAGTATGTTCCTATCCTATGCCTCACCAGATTTATTAACCCATCAACTGTGGAAATGATTCATAATAACATACAAAGACATTTCAGATAAACCTGGGAAGGTAGGAACGATGAATATGACAATTCCCTAAAAGCAAACATGAGTTTCTTCTGAAGCCAAAAGCTGCAGGAGCTAGAGCTAAACTGCAACAAGAAAATAAATGATAGAAGTCATACCCTGAATATTCCCAGTAGGCTATTTGGTCAGATGAATGGTTGCTATAGCACCAAYTAATCTTATATGAATTCACTCCTAAAGACCCAAAGTAGCTACTTTTCTAAGGGGGAAAAAAAAAAAGATATACAGGCAGATAAATTTAATATCAGTAACACCACTGGAGATAGGCTGTCTCCAATCATACAACAATAGCCACCAATCTCACCATGAGAACTTTGCTTCTAGGCATGAATTGACCCTAACAACAGGCTCCGGTTCACCTTCCAGAAATCATTAGTATCTTATTCTTTGACTACAATGGTAAAAAATCTGATCCATCAAAAGTGATTCCCTGCTGTGGTAGCAATACGGTTAGTGTTGTCAGTACAGTTGCAGCAACAGTGCTAGTGAGACAGACATCAGCTGAAGCCTAGCACTGCAGTTTATCCGAGTTCCTTCGGGAGAATTTCTCCTCTCCAGATACAAGTCTCTATTTGTAACAAATAATCATACTGCAAAGTCATTAGGCTTGGACAGGAGTTATGTTCTCAGGGAAGGGGAAAATCTGTAATAAGAGAGTGGAGTGTGGGAGAATAATGTACACAGACCTTCAAACAAGCCTGGTTAGACTAAAGACACCCCCCCCCAAAAAAAAAAAAAAAAAAAGTCTTTGAAAAGTCAATAGGCATCAGAGTAATTAGTACTCATCTCTGGGGCAAAGTCTCCCTTGTAATACTGGAATCTCCACATATCCTTGCTCCAAAGTCTCCTACCTTTCCTAAAATAAACCCTTCTTCAGGGTAGGATAAGAGCAGAAGGATACTGGGCTGGTAAGCAGAACTTTGGTGGTTTGAGGCTGACACAAATGGCTTGGAGGGAGGTGTTCCAGCAAGTCTTGCTGCTGCACTAAGTTGGGTCACTGATCCATCTACCCCCTAGCTGTTTTCCAGGACTGGCAGAAGATAAGATAAAGCGTCTCTCATTATGTTTCTTTCATATATGAAGAATTAGCCTAATATATTAACATTTAATTAAGTTAAAAACCAAAAGCTTAATGAAATGACTGCACAGCATCACTATCTTTACGGACCTAATTGAATCACCAAATGAGTCATTTCCTTTTGACTGCAGCAAGGAAATTTAATGAAACAGGGCAAATATTCTCAACTTTGTGGTGACACGTTGTAATCACCTGCCCTTTCCGTACTGCACACCCACATTTAGAGGGGAACAGAGGTTGGACTTCAGTGGTAGCAACTGTCAGCTCTCACTGTGAAACTGCTCGAGAACCATCTTATTAGCCAAATTCCACATATCAGGTACACAGCTGAGCACTTTTCCTTCACCCAGGCCATCTGTGAAGTTACGGAGCACTATGTACAGTCGGCTGGGCTAGAAACACCCGCACCAGATAACGCAGGACAGCAGAGGGGCAGCAGCCGAAATGACCAACTCGACTAAGTTCAAGTCTCCCTTGCAGTGTAAAGCTTCTCCTAACTCTAACTTCTTTAAAACCAAACTAAGCCAACCAGAATTCATGAAGACTTTGTCTAAATAGTGTCCCAATAAACATGAGGAAGGCCCCTCTCCGCCCCGCAGCCCTCCCCTGCTGCACGGCGCCTCGGCTCGATACCTGCCAGAGGGGCATTAACCGACCGTCTTTCCTGCACCTAGGGTCGCCGTTACATGAAACGGATGGGCTCAAACTAAACTAATAGAGCAGGAATTGCTATTAAGCAGTGAAAGTCCTCAAAGAGATTACAGTTTGCAGATTGCTGTTTCAGCTTTTCAACCTTTCCTAGACCAGAATAGAAGTAAAAATGAAGAAAACTAAATCTTTTAGTTTCCTGTCACTTCCTTTTCTGCCAATGCCTACCTGCAGCTCCTTTTAGTAGAACTCTGCCGTCTCTAACAGCTTCTAGCTACCTCTTTGTTAATAGCTTACAAAGCTGTATCTTATCAGGTGCAACTTCTATCCAAATTAAAATCCAGCATCACTGTGACATTTCCTTCTCAGCCACGCTGAACGGGACCAGACAGGGAGTTCTAACACTATCCTACTATTTGGTAGCTGGTACTTTAAGAGACATGGAATAAAATGGAATATCCCAAGAAATACTGATATTAGAAGTTCCAGTGGACAGTTTTAGGCTCACATAGGAATATTGTCTCCTTTCATTTCAAATTGGGGCAAGGGCCAATGAGTCAACCAGCAAAACTTCATACAGGTACTTTTTGCATGAAGTTTTGCTTGTATACTTTAACGCAGTTCTGCCAAATACACACATACAGGATTTTGAGAAGGCCTTCTTTAAGCATTTATGCCAATAAAACTCAACTGTGGAAAAATTAACACACATCCACTGTATGTAGCAACTGCACATTATCTACACAATAACTGAACTCGATTACACTCTTACTTATTCATGGTCAGGTCAAGCTGGTGCCACCCTGCTGGGGGTGAGAACACAGCTTGGTCCGTGCTCATTAGTCTCTCACTTTCATAAATGTCAGTGTCAAACCAGCTTTATTTAAATGAGAAGCATATGTCCACTCTGCAGGCTCCTTTTCTACTTGAAAGCACTCCTCATGAATGAGGTTTTTTTTCCCCTTTCTTGTGCCCCCCCCCTTTTTTTTAAGCCACCTACACTCTTCACCATGTTAATTGCTGTGATTATAAAACTTGCCAGCCAGATTGCATAATGGATGATACAGGAGTTGCCATGGTAAATATTTTTTGCTTCTAATAAACACTTACCTATATTCTTTCCTAATGCCTCACAGCACAAAGGGAATGTAAAAGTATTATTTTCAAGTCTCTTCTGCTAAATCTCAGCATGAGATTCCCAGCTCCTATTATTTAAACAGTTCTTAAGCTGATACATAATGCCTCACATAATGAGCTAGCTGTATTAATAAAGAACATGCAGGTTAAGCATTTTGTTCTGCTGTATAACATAAATGCATTTTCATAAGCTTGATGATAGCTTTTGCCAGTGCAATGTCCTTACGCAAAGACACTTTTGACCATGTAATGACATTTACCATCATTCCCTAAATGTGTATATGACAAATGGAGTGCACATTTGTCACTTCAGTTGATGGAGATTCAATAAGTCATTTAATCAACTTCACTGGAGTCAGATTTTTCTTTGTATGAGACCAGTTCCTTCAATCTATTTTTTTTACTATTGTTTTCCATACAACCCCACACACATTCTAAAATTCATAGCTTCTCCTTTTTTTCCCCCAAGATTCTGACAGTGATTTTCTTTAATACTATTCAATTTCCCTAAACAACAGGAATTTAAAAGGGTTATGATGTTGATGTTGTTTGTTATCCCTAAAATAGTCATTGTCAGGATGTGTGTGGTGATGCTCACTGTGCGCTTGCTCCATGTTATTAATAACACATAATAACTATAGTTATTAAAAACCATTGTGCTTCCTCTTTTGTGGGTTGTTAACTTTTATACCACTTAACTTCTAATGCCTATTTGGTGTTATATGATCACAAAGCACTTTTGAAAGACAGTAATGCATCTTTTTTTTAAACTGAAGACCTGGCCACCATTTTGCTCGCTGTCTCTCTAATCTCAAAGAATCAAACCATGATTTTTCTTTCCTAGAGAATTCACAGAACATAAAGGTAAATTTAAAATTTCAAGCTGTAGGTGTGAGTGGGAAGATGGTTAGGGAAAGATTTCATATGTGAAATACAAAAAAAAGCAATCTTTGTGCTTGTTGATTGGAAGCATGTTTGGGGATAATTTGTAGCTGCAACTCAGTCATTGAAAAGTCATTAAGAAAGCACATTGTGCCTCTCTTTGATAGAAACCTGTTACAGGCAGGCTTCATGAGGGCACTCTTTTGCTGCTTTTGCAACGGGAATATGTGGTCCTGATACTTGGGCATGATTTGACTTTGATCATCGTTAGTTAGTGTGTATTTCACATCACTAAAAATCTGATGAGTTCTGTTTGCAAGAGAATCAAGGTAGAAGATGGTTTTCCCATCCTGTGAAGTTACTCAGGTTTTCAGTATGTGATTTCACTCCGATCTAGGATAAAAACATAAATAAATATGAAAGTTTTCGCAAGTCAGAAGAGCTCCTAGACCCACGATCAGGGCACTCCAGGATGGATGAGGCAGGCTCAAGCCTCTCTCCTGCTGAGGCCAGAGACTCGGGGCTGCTGATGTCCATCTGAGCGTCTCGATTACTCCAGAGGAACTGAGCAGTACTTAAGGGAGGTCTCCCTCAGACTTGATATGACAAGAAAACACATGTTGAATTGGGAAAAAARTTTCCCCAATTAACTATTTCTGCCAAATAATATATATTAGAAAAGATGAATCACTGCCATGGCTGTAATACATGTCCCCAGCTATGGAATTATAAACATATGCCTCTCCAGTATAATTCACCCCTGGTCCTGGTATTCGGTTATATCATACACTTCCCACTCTTACCTATCCTTTCAATTTCTCTGACCGCTTCCTAAAGGCAATTTTGTATGAATCACAACACTTAGTAATACTATCAATACTGCATACCCTAAAGGATCCTAAAGAGAAAAAACACTTCTTATAAACGCACATTATGCATAATCGTCTGCCAATATTAGTTACTCTGCACTTTCCCAGTTTTCACATTAGAGAGAGTTATTTTGCTGCTTCAGTGCAAATCTTGGGAGCTGCTCCTGGCATGGTGATGCAAGGCCCAGTTTGGCTGTGTGGGTGCCACATCACGTTGTGCGCGGAGCAATTGTAGGTGCAGCAAGTACAATGTGAAAAGACTGAACTCCTTATGAACTGTAAAAACCCTGCAATAGCCTCGACTACGCTAATGTGTGACAGGAATTTAAAATAAGACGTAAGCTGAAGTACTCTGAAGTCTGATTCACTTGGACTCACTTCACTTTAGCTCAAACTCACACTTATTTAGAGGGGAGAGTCAAGAGGAAAAAAAAAGCTTTTACCTGCAATGGGTAGAAAGAACTGGAAATTGAAAGAAAACAGTCTTCACTCTTTAAAAATAAAGAAAAAAATAAATATTTTGGATTTACTTTGTTTGAAGGTTGTAGGTTGGTTCTTTTTGTAGTTAAATTGGGACCCATTGTGTGGTTTCCACCTGATCACTTTAAGACAACTATTGATTCAGGCATCTATGTATGGAAAAAATGTTTTATTGTACAATTTCTGTATTTTTAACTTTAGTTTGAAAGATAGTGTAATAGTTATGAATTCCCATTGAGACCCATTATGTTGGCAATCAGATGCCTCAAAAGGGCAAAGTATTCCAAGCAACATTCACTATTCAACTTTGAAAGCATCTATGTTGTTATGTTGCTCTGTATTATTCACTATAAAACTATGCTCTGTATTATTCACAATATATAACAATGAAGCATTTCAAGTGCTTCAAAAATATTTTATTACTTCTGTATGTACTTACTTAAACTGTCTGAAGTAACAGAAAATGTTTCTAGGAGGTGGTTAAAACTTGGTAAAGAGACTTTAATTTTTTTCATTCTCTTCTAAAGAGAAGAGCAAAGCAGTAATGTTTACCAAAAATCATTCCCAAGTCATCAACAAGGGAAGCATATAGCACATATACTTAAAAAAAAAAAACACATCTAAAGCTGGTAGCATCTTCATGTGATAGCTGTGTAATGATCACCAAGAATCAAGTATTAGGAAGACACTTATCCTTAAGTAACTGTTAAAGTGTTAAAGCAGCTATCCAGACCCACCACCACCTTTGGGATGCCCTGTCTTTCAGATCGTTACTCGGTCATTACAAAAAAGCTTTTCTAGCAACAATATCCACTGGAAGAGTGAAACATCAATGAGAAATTTTAGGGCTGTCAGTGCCCTTAATCTGGGGAAGCATTTGGTCTCATTGAGATTTTGGTCAGGACAAGCTTTGACTCTCTTAAAGCCCTACTTTTTGGAGTAGATAGAAACACAATCAAGTGATTGCCTGGACAAGGATGGCATTTGGCAATTAGGCAACTTTATAGGTGCAGTGTATTTGGGTGTCCTGGTGAGAGAGGTCTGGGACCAAAAGAGGTCTTCTCTTGAGCACTGGTAAGGGAAAAGCACCCCTTATTTGAAGTTAGTATTTCTTATTTAAAGACTAAAGGGCACCACGATCAGCATTGCTGTGTGTAAGCGGGATCCATATAAGATGCAACAATTGCACAATTGGCCTCTTGCCTTTCTCCTTACTTATGGAGACCCTAAGAAACTCCTCCTCCTTCAAGCAATTCTGCCAAGGGAATGTCTCTAGCTTTCCCCTTGCTGGCTGCCACCATAAGCGTGTTCCCACCAGGCAGCGATTGCCAGGCCTGCCCACTCCCATCCTTCCCCAGCCCATGGCCCCTCTCCCAGCTCTTCTGCTAGCCCTGCTCGCCAGAGGTCCCAGGCATGCCCAAGCCACCCAGGCTGCTCGAGGGCTTCTCAAACCCTTCCTGTCCCCTCACATTCAGGTCTGGTATTCAGGGCAGTGGCTCAGAGCCGGGGCACTAAACTGCCTCGGCTTGCTGCTGACAAGGAGACTATCACAAATCAGCCCTGCAAAGTAGCTTCCAGCTGCATCCACAATGTAAAGGAAAAGGACTCTTGTTTATACCTCCATAAAATAAACAATGCTGGGTTTAAAGCTTGTATTAACCTGGGTATGCAGGGTCCATTGAGATGGCAACTGGGTTCGGGTAAAATCTGTGGAAGAGTGCTTTAAACTWACAGGGATGATAAATCCTGAGGGCAAATCCAAATAGCTAAGAGGACATTTGCCTCACTACTATTTATATCAGTCAGCTTCAAACGAGTCCTTTCATATTATTCAATAATTTTTTTAAAGAGGTTAGAAATCAGGGCAGACCAAGATGACTTCAGTAAAACTATAATAATTTATACCGATCAAGATCTTTGGTCATGGGGAGTTTGGTTGGTTTGTTTGCTTGCTGTTGGGCTATTTAGGGTTGGGGAAGAGCTGATGAAAGGTGAATGACATGAAAGGTGACCTGCATTTGGGAAAATACAATTTCAGCTTTGGGGAAAAAAATATTGAAAAGAAAACACAAAAAAGCCCTTTGAACTGCAGCAGATAGCAACAAAAACAAAGTCTCAGAAGAAGTAAATTAATAAATAAGTCAGATTGCAGATTGTTGCACAGCCACAACAAGCTGCAGAGTTTATTGTTTTGTTTCCAAACTGAGGTCTACAGAAAATAAAYATGTGGGGCTCAGGGCATTTACAGATAATGAACATCCAGAGCGAGGAAATGTACCCCAAGGTATTTTGGGAATCATCTCACTGACAGAACAGAAATCAGATAAAAAAAAAAAGCAAGAAAATATGATCTGTGAAGACAGAGAGAGAGATACTCAGACTGGAAAGTAATGGCATCTTTCCACCTATAGCACAAATAACTACATTTGAAGTTTACTGAAGAATGGATTTCAGCCGCTTCAGCCCTGACTTTTTTCTGAATTTTGTCTTTACAGTGCAACTAATCAAGAAACAAACTTGCAGGCCTGTTACCCCTCTATAAAGGCAGCACTGACGCCTTC
Organism: Apteryx rowi; assembly: GCF_003343035.1. Classification (NCBI taxonomy): domain Eukaryota; kingdom Metazoa; phylum Chordata; class Aves; order Apterygiformes; family Apterygidae; genus Apteryx; species Apteryx rowi. The sequence continues at coordinate 4,855,969 of NW_020447195.1, read as the reverse complement.
CTTCCCTACTGCCCATGTCCACCTCAGCCCAGACGTTGCATGCTGCTGGAGGCCTGCCTTTATGCAAACCTTAAAGCGTGCTGATCCTTCAGTCTTTTTTTTTTTTTTTTTTTTTTAAACCTTCTGAGGCACATTTGTTATAAGGATAATAGGAGGCTTTTTTTTAAATTAAAAAAAAAAAAAGAAAAGAAAAGAAACATGCCACACACACACACACACTATTCTGCAATTGGCATTTTCAGTACTCCAGAAAAGAGGGAGTACCAATTCCCAGCTGCCTCAAGGCAAATTTGTGGGTAAGTAGACAGTCACCTGGAACCACAGTCTGTATGTGCAAACACCACAGACATCCAAGTGCATCAAGGGCCCTGGTTTTCCATTATTTATCTCTAAGTAAAACCATATTTCTGACTGCTTTACTACTCACAGTGCAATTCATAATGGTGAGTCCAATACTCTGTCACAAAAGCAAAACAAAAAAAAGAAAACCTCACTTGGCCCCAACAAAATATTTTCCTATGTTATCTTAACTATTTTTGCTTGTTTTTTGGAAATGAGCAGCCCATTGGTTTTCTCTGGAGCAGGAAGAAGAGGTCTGTGTAATGTGTATCCTTCAAGGAAAGGAAAACACACCATGCCTCCTACCACAAAGCAACCTCCCTCAATCTCCAGTAACAAATATACTTGGTCATTGTTACCTACAATAAATCCAAGAGTGAAAAGGAAAATCCTTATGAATTCACTTGAAGTGCAATGAGCTTAAAGTCATTCTACAAGCAGAAAAAAGGCTACACAAGTTTATTTACAATGAATTATTTTCTCAGCCCTTTGTATAGCAGCTATAGTCAGCCTGGAAGTATTGTATTGGGTACAGCTGCCTTTGCATTATAAGCAGAAGTTTAGATCCTTAAATATTGTAAACTGACATCTCTCTATTTGATCTAGCACATGAAGTCTTTCTGCTGAATCTCTACACCACATAAATGTTGTGTTTTCCAATACTAACTTTGGTTTATGTTTATCAATTTACAATTATTTAATCAAGAAAGGCTCTTKAAATGCGTTATCACAGTTTGAAAAGTAATACCAAGGATGAAAGAGAGAAAAGGCAACAGATGGGCAACAGTTCCAGCAGGACAATTCAATTTCCAAACAACAAGCTATCACAAGCACATCATCCTTCCCACAGGTTTCTTTTCAAGTTTAGCAATAACATGTTAAACCTGCCTCCATTTGAGGGGAATTTCACGGTGTAAATGTTTCARTGGACTTCTAGTAACTGCCATGAAGCACCTGAAGCTGAACAGCCCTGCTCGGTCTCAGCCCTGTGGCRGAGACAGACGATGCTAGAGATGGCCAAGGGCGCAACAGTGGTGGGCATCCAGCTAAGTAGGTGCTGGTGCTCCAGGTACCCCAAACCAGGAGCTAGCRCAAAGCGGCAGCATGCAGAGGTCCCCCCACCACTGTCTGCTGGCTTCAGGCACCCGTGCAGCCCGGTGCAGGGCTGAGAGYGCTAGCTAACGCTGGAAGCGTAACAGATTTTCTTTTCTAGGACTATTCTCACACACACTTGTCCAACTGATTGTTTCAGTGAGCATTTCCCCTCCGTCTCCCCCAGCTTACACACTGTAACTTGTATAGAAATGAAATACTAAAAGGAACCAAAACAGGCAAAACAAATTTGAATGTTATATTCTAGCCAATATTGTAGGAACTTGGATGTTCTCCTCTTTTAATAAATAGCAATATTGGAAGCTTTAATTCACTGTTACTTATATTACCTGAGCATATTATGCTCCTTGAACTACTGTTGTTTTACACTTATTGCATCCTATGACTGCTCAGTCTCATGCAAATGACTGGGGAGACCTTGGTTAGACGTGGAGAGAGGAAGAGTTTTTACTTGGCTGTCACCTCCTTTAGGCAAGGGGTGGCCTGCACAYAGACCTCTGTCCCCACTGCCCCAGGCTGGTCACCAGCAGAAGCCACAGCACACGAGCCCCGCAAGAGAGCTGCCTGCCCTGGGGGGCTCCGAAGACCTCCCGAGCCCTCCCGAACCTCAGCCAGGTTGTTCCCTGAGCACTGCTCTGCTGAGTCCTCACACTGGAGAGGACAGTGCACAGCAGTCCACTTGCCTCTTCCCTTCCAGCCCTGGTTTGTATTTCCCATCACACATCCATATGCATCATTCAAATTAGGAAGCTGACAGAAAAAAAAAAAAAAACCTAAACTTTGCATCAAGGCAATTTTTCAATATGCAAAACATTTTCTTTCTAGTCTTTGGGTTCCCCACCATCACCACAAAAGTGTTATATCACAGTAGAGCTAYTAAAAGAATCTACACACATAGGTATCATTTTCTGTCAGGTTCCTCCACAAAAGTTTCAACCTTTCACATGTTAAAAGTCTTTTCTCAGGGATTCAGAGAATAAGAGACTTCAACACAGTAGCACCTTTCTTTTCCTAGCATACGTGATAATCTCCAGCATCTATTACAGGACAGATCAGCAGCAATATGCCAGGAAATGAAATAACTTACATTCAAACCTCTGCCTTGCTACAGATGTCTAGCAGAAAGCTAGACCATTTAGTTAAATTCAGATAATGCTCAGGCATCCAGCTCCTGCTGAATCCAGGAAATATTTACATTTCTAGGCTAAAGTTTAATTGATTCAACTCTACCTTTTCAAAAACAGGGATTACAGTTTTCCTAACTCAGAAGAGGTTGGCAGAGATAAAATAACAGGAGCTGTAAAGCATTTAGAGGCTGCAAACCCCGTAAACACAAAAAGCACTAATTACCTGGGCCCTCTGGCATGGGGAGAGGGGAGCGGCAAGAGCCAGGCCAAGGATGGCACACTGGGGAGGCAGAGACAGGTCCAGCAATGACCAGRTGAGCACAAGGCAACAGACAGGTCCAGGAGCAAAAGTCATTGGTGAAGTGGCACAATAGGGCTGAGTGTGAGGCTGCCCACAGCAGATGCCAGCCAGGGCGCTATGCCAGCCCTAAATGTGAGAGGGTGCATGGGTGGGGGTCCCAGGTGAGGCTGTTCAGGGCAACGAAGACCTCTCGGTGCACCCAGGGCCCTCAGCAGCACAGGAGAGYACTGATTTCGTAGTCACATCTGCCCGTCAATGCTAAGAGCCGCCATAAATGTTGAGCATATCTCTTAAGACATCCGAGACAGTTTTGCTACTTGGCAAGTCTCCATAGGTCATTCTCCATAACTCATGTCACTAATGCCACCTTTTTTTTCAGGGTTGGAGTGGACCAGGAGACACTTTCTGAGAGCAACTGAGGTGATCAGCAGTTTCCAAATGTCACAGAGAAAAGTTAGGATGGATTTGTTAGAAATAAATCKCAAGATCTCAAGATACTTCACAAAAAGTAAAGTTTATCTGAGGCATAAGATTTTCCAGATCTAGCCAYGCCATTCCCATACATAGACTAATGGGTTACCATCTATCCACATGAAACTAAAGCTTGCAAGTTCAAGGGAGGAAATGGCAAAATCACTGTAGCGCACTTGCAGGAATGACAAAGATCGTGTTAATGAATTGGGCTCGTGCTTGGCTCTACTCTTGCCGCAGTCCTCTGGGTTACTGAATAATGGCTGAGTCAGCACCTTCTTTCTTGCTCGGAGATGATACAGTAAATTTAACCATCTGCTACATTCTGTTAGAGCTTGGAGGAAAGGGAAYGGCAAGAGGAAGAATATCTGGGCATTTAAATTCTGTATTTTATGTATTAGACAAATAAAGGTAGGTATGTGTTAGCACAGCCAAGTGWTCTTTTTTTTCTTCTGATTAATGTTGATGATATTGTGCAACAAAATTTGGGAAACTTTGCAATGGTATCTGAACGTCATCATAACGAACTTTATAATGGAAAACAAGTGGAGCGTGGATGTTGAAAACAGTGCCAGCAAAATTACTAATTAGACCACCTAACTGATACTCTTACGAAATTCAAAAACATGCCTCAGAAGTATCCTCCATGATTCATGCTATATGTTTTCTTGAGAAGTAAGAAATATTATATAATCATACACCACTGCTGATATTAGAGGATATGTTAACATTAAACTTCATGGTATCCTACAGAACTTAACTTTTTAAATCTTGAATGAAGATCAAAGTTCTTCTTACAGGCATAAAAGTTTCTTATAACAGCTCAGAGTTTGGGACTTTTCTCACAATAGCAAAAAAAAAAAAAAACCAAAATCTTGCACATAACAGTTTCTTGCATAAAGGCTTTTTTATTCTACAGCAACTAATGAGAGAAAGCAGCAGTTGACAGGACACCTGAATGTTTGCTCTTTCTGAAGAAGTCCCAGTTTGGGGAAGTCCTCTCAATTTCTCAAAGTTTTCACTTGATTGCTGTGAGATGAAAGTAAAACAACTGCACAACAATTGACTTGCCTGAAAATGAAAAATCATAATGAGTGAAGACAATGAACATAACTTCTATTTTGTTTTTCTTCCACTCATCCTGGAAGAATATCAGTTATATTACTGCTATTATGTGCGTTTCTACTCACAGTAGAAGCAAAAGAAGAAGTGAAAATGCCAGAAAATCTTCTTTCAACATGAAAGCAAAAATGCTTTCACACCAGCCATCTCGTTATTTAAGCTTGCGCTCTGCTTTGAAGGGCTGTCAGGCAAGTGCCTGGATTCGTCCTCCTACAGACCAAGGGATGCCTCAGTGCTGATTTCGGCAAGAATTGTTTCTGGGACAAAGTATGACAAAGAAAAAGGGAAACATGGGTAGCTCTGCACAGAGTCAGTAAAACGATAGAGCTGCTTCATATGTGAGCATCAGACATGCTGGGCAGCGTGCAACGGCTCTGTCCCCAGAAATGTGTGTCCGCTACCTCAGTAGTCCGGCGTTTAGCTCAAGCCGTAGGGATTGCAGTGCATATCACGGCTCGGTCTGTTGTGGTGGCACCAGTGGCCCATATGCAATGCTCTCGCCAGCCCTACGCGTTGACACTGAGCCCCAGGGCTGCAGCAGAGGCACTGACTGGGGGGCTGATGGTAACCGTACATGGTGGAGTTCCCTAAAATGCTCTAATATTCCCCGTACTTATGATAGGGTAAGCTTCAGAGCCRCGGGCACTGCTTTCCCAGGGTACATTACCTACCTGAAGGAGAGAAAGAGAAAGAGTGTCTCTCTTTGATGTCCCGCTGCAGTTCACTCGGAGACCAAGGCATCCAGATTTGTATTTCTCATGATTTCTATGCCTTGTCTTTTACTAGCTTTCCAATTCTTTTCCTTGTAGAATAACTAACTCCTTGCACTGGACAAGTTCAGCTGCGGTCTGCGTGGCACTACTTGTCACCCGGRGAGCTAAGGGTGTTCCTCATCCCAGGGGAGGCACATGGGACCTTGAACTCTTGCTTCAAGCTCTTGGCTACGCTGCACTTTTCTTCCCCCAGTTTAGTCAGTAAGGATAAGAGAAGCATTGTGATTTTAAATATGCATTTTAATATCTATTTTAAACATGCATCAACCATAATGGGAACATAGATTTGAAATTATTCATTCTGCAGCCAATATACATAAATATTGTGGCAAACATAATYTGAAAGGTGTCGGTATCACATACTGACATACTGCATCATTTACTTCCCACGTGAAGCATACTACTGATATACATAATGCAATACTACTGATGTAGAGTACGCATATGCATTCGCCATGCTTCAGTCATTTACCTGTAACCAGCTATCCTGCCAGACTCAGCACCACCRCCGGCAAGAACAGTTCTTTGTATTTTTCTTCCATTTTATATTTTTAAACTCAGTTTCACAGTTTTAAACAGTTGTCCCACATTAGTTAGAAATCATCTGTTTTTATTTTTCTGTTCCAACATAGCTTTTTTTATTTTTCATTTCCTGTTTACAGTCACAACCCTAACATCTATTTAAACGCAGATACTTCCTGCTACCAAGAATAATTGAAGTAGCTGATGATTTTAGGTACTCAGCAGTTTACTGATTCGGAGAGCACAGTATCTCAGCATACCTTCTGYTTGGATCTCACGGTTTCACTGCAGAGCAAAGAGAGTTAGGAGTATTTGATCTAGCAAGCACATGTTTTATTAAATTATTGGCATTCTGCAGATTTCCACGGGGTGGAGATGACTTACGTCACTTATCATTTCCTTTGGCTAAATTGCTTCACTCCATGTTTGACCATGTACCAAAATAAAATGTACGGTATGTTTACAGCAGAGACCAGTAGCATCTTAATTCAAATATATTAAATTCCCTGTGTGATATACACAAACTCTTATTACACATTTTAATTAAAGACTTGGTTAACTCAGTATTAATTGTTAATATTAACTAGGAAATTTGCATTGTTAGTAGGATATAAAGAAACGCCTTTCATACTAAAAATCTCTAAAACTAAAAATGTTTGKGGGGGGGGGKTGTTTGGGTTTTTTTCTCAAGGACGTTATACCAAAAAATAGAYGCAAGGGATAACTTCACAGCAGGAAGTGATTTAAATAGTCCGTATACCCCCAGCAGAGGAAAGCATAGAGATCATAAACAGAGCTGGTAGGCGCTCAGCATGCATGAACAAGGTTGTGCAGCTGTGCTCGGGGGCCCGCGAGCCAGAGCAGGAGAGGTGCACGCTGCTCTCCCACGGCCCCGCAGACGAGGACGAGGGCTGGGAGCCGCAGCCCAGCGCCTCCCGCCTGACCAGTGCTCTCTGCTTCACTGGGGAAACGATCCTTAGCACGGCAAAGAACATTTTCCTCTTGTAAASATGGTTCTTTGTCTACAGACAGGGAAACAAGGAGGCTCAATTTCACACCGCCGTGGTAGAAACGGACCSTTTCTTCCATGTTTCTAGTCTACCGTCCCAGATACGGGGTCTCAGCACTTCGAAAGGAGCACTCGGGGTGGTTCCTACGCATGCTCCCAGCCTGCCCCTGCGAACTGCACGTCCCCACAGTTGCCATGCCCGGCCCCGGTACGYGTGCCGCAGGCGCTCTGCAGATCGCGGTCACTCAGCGGCAGCTACTCAGTCCTGAGGATCAATACCCAAAGTGCAAGGTGMTGGCAGATCTCTCATCATTCAGAGATTAGGTTCTCCCTTAAATGTCAGTAAAGACATTTTCAAATTCTACTATAAAATACAGACTTAAGAACGGGCTCCTTCTGCTTCCAGCTCCCCGTGGCAGTATGCAGTTTAGCTGAGAGCAGAGCCTGGGCCAGCTTGCAAACTGCTCCTGCTCTACGGGAGACACACACAATAGAGCTTTAATAGCAGCAAAAATGGCAACAAACCCTGTCTTTCAGGACATCACCAGAAGGATGTTTTCTTTTGCCTTTTACTTTGTAGAAAGTAACTTAAACCCAGTAAGAAATCAGCAGCCATGTTTCCGCTGGTTTTAAAAGGAGAGCCTCTCGGCTTTTCTTATTTCATTTCCTTGATGCTCTCAGCTGACTGAATTCAATTCTTGTACCTGAACCAAAAACAGTAACATTCTTCTCTAACTATGCAATTAGACATACGTAATCAGGATTACAAAGACTAGATGTCCTCACAAAAATGCATGCCTTTCTATCTTCTTAAGAAATGGCATAGGCACTTGCACGTGCTCTTTTGTTAATTGGATGACCCACTAAACAGCTGTTGCATATCCAAAAGCTTTGGGCACACAACAGGTGTCAAGTTTTGCAGGTTCGCTGTCACGATCCACTTGGACAATTTGTTTTACAGGACATTCTTTGTTTCTGATTTTTAAGATGTGCTCTTTGAAAACACTAGGCATTTCCACATGCTAAAGAGTAAAGCAAAAACAGAAAATAAGTRATGCCTGAAAAAAAAGGAAAGATAAAATATAAGAAGTTATGTTTTGAAATATGAACCAACTGCAGTGATCTCATGAGAAAGAGAGTTTGGGAGAAGTAAGGCTTGTGTGTCTGGTAGCCACGCTTACAAATGGCTAAAAATTGATTCCGCTGCTGAAGGGAAACAAGGGATACGATAGTAATGTCACTATATTGGGTAAACTCCAGTTACTCAACATAGGACACATTTATTAAGGGTTTCCGGTCTGAGTTTTTAAGGGTGTAGAGGTAACTGCAAGATTCTTGTGTGACCAGAACAAGGTGGGGTTACTGGGCAGCCCCATGGCCATGGTCCCGCGACAGCTCTAACAGCCACTTAGCAAGYTCCACACCTCTCTAGCCAGTAAATCTGGGACTGGTCAAGATGGAGCTAAATGAACTGATTTATTTCTGTGCATGCRGGTGCCTGACTTGTGCATTTTAATAACTACTCATAATACACCATCTGATTTCAGTCATATCACCAAAAGTGCCCGGCGTAGGCACCCTTCACTCTCTATTATCACTAGAAAGAGGACAAGCAGCTCTTCCAGAAGACAGCGCAGAACATCTCAGATCACCCTCAACATGAGAGTCCCTCTCCCTTCACTGACTGCATAGGGATTTTAGAGAGACTGGGCAAAGCACTGAAGTTAGGTGCCTAAAGTTAGCCTGTGACCTACCGACACCAACTACAACTTGAAAATGTACCCCGAAGCTGCGAATTTCCAAGAATTTTTCCTTGAGCAATGGGGCTGTGAATGAGAGGGAAGTAGATCTAACTGCAGGTGAGGAAAAGAAAAAAAAGGGGTGGTCAATGAATATTTGGAGCTAGTGGAAATGTGAACTAGGAAAAATAAATCTGAATCAAGGTCACACRCGGCTCTGGAGGACTGCAGCTCAAGAGAGGCATGATGAGAGCAAGCCAGCAAAGAGACCTGAGGAGACAGTGGGGAAAAAAAATTAAACACATGCACCAAAGACACTCTTTGGAGGGTGGTTARGCAAGCCTGTCAAATACAATGACAATTCGCTCTCATTAACATGTATTGCTTTTGTAGCTTGTGCTGTGGGGATTTTTTTTTTTAATGACTAATGAGAAAAAGCTGTTATTCTTACAAATTCTTTAAACCAGTTCCCCGCTGGCTTGCTACATGCTGAGTAGATATAGTGGGCTTAATATAACCTCAGTGGGATTCTGGCAAAGCAAACAKCGTTACACCGTTGCTGAATTTGGCCCTGTATTGCCTGGAGAGCAATGATGAACTTCACGTGGCRTAGTACATATTTCTTGCTTTTTCTCTTCGCTATTTCATGCCATGAAACAAGTGTGCCACAAATCATTTTAATTACCCCAGTGTGGCTGTGGGAGTGCACAGCCACTCCTACTCCCAAACCTGTCAGGCTGCCTGTTATCATTCACAGCGGGCTTATGGTGCGGGAGCTAAATAGGGCAGCTGAATCCTTCCCTTAGAGGGTTAATTACTGACTGTCCCAAATGTGGCCGTACTTAGACACTACTGCACCAGGCACGTTGTCTCTTTGTAAAGCCAGGGGAAACGGGAAAGTTGCAGAGAAATTTTTCCCTCCCAGTAACAGCTGCCTGAGGATCACGAGAGACTGCTTCTCCCTTCTGCACTGCCGACCCCCAAACACATTGCTTTTTAACCTTTTTGCAACACACAGATTCCCTGAGCAGTTTCCAGAGGGAGTGCAATTGTAAACCGAGTGACCACACACTCGCTTTCCTCACGCCCTTTGGGGAGCCCTGGGGAGGCAGCCGAGGACACCCAAAAGACCTGTAAACACAGGTTGAAAGCACCTGCTAGTGCTGATTGTTCCCAGCATCAGCAGTTTCCAAGCTTTACCACCGCTTTGCGTAGCCCAAGGCATTCAGGTCTGTATCACGTACAGCACTGGAGACCACCGTCCTGGTCTCCCTACGTGACCGCTCTGTTAGCACAGCACGGGGCTAGTTAGCCCATATGCAGCCCTGTGTTAGTATAGCTATACTGCCTTCAGCCCCCCCGCTTGCTTATTCATCTCTTATGTACCGTGTAGCTTCATCTGCGAGAGAGACAAATCAAGATGCTCATCATCCTGTTGCACRCTCCCCCTCTTTTTATGAGGAGCACCACTTTTGAGAGCAAAGACCAGGTGTCAAGGTGTTGCTGGGTCACTAGTTGGGATGGTTGCGCAGGATGGACTGCAGAGCTGGCGCCACCCTGCAACACGGCAATGTCCCCTCCAGCCCTGGAGGCCTTCAGAGCCACCCTTCCTGGAAGGGATGGGATGGCTTTCGCCTTGGGAAGTGCTGGTCCTGAAGAAGCCATCCCTCCAGGGCTGAATTCTTTTCAGGCAGGGCAAAYGCAACTTGCAAAACCCACCCGAAAACAGCATATAGGATTTGCTCAGCACCAACTCTATTTGTTTAAAATAATAAACAAATGTAAAAAAMCAGATGCCTACATAATTCGTTCAGGAAAGAAAATATAGCATGTTCCAGTCTCCCCTGAATCAGATGGTGACGATTAAAGACTCTCATCAGGAATGGCACAAATACTAATACAGCCAGAGATGTTTTATATACAGTACTGCTCCGACTGACAGCTCAGAATTTCCTTAGGGTGCTTCCCTGATGGAACGAATTCTATCTTCGATCCGTACTGTGAGGGGAGGAAATGGATATTTCTTTAAGTTATCAGTGTGTTGCTTTGGCCTTTTATACTTGATACAAGCAAAATAATACAGGGAACTCAATGTTCTCATTTCTGTGCGTTTCAGTGCACATGTTAATGCAGTACAGCTAATTCTCTGTAACTTATACCCCGCCAGTGATCTGCATTACAATGCCCTGCATTATTGTAGAGCCAGGGAATTCTGCATGATCTTGAATGCATCTGACGCAGGAGATGTTTATTTATGATGGACTTGTGCAAAGTCATGGCTGAGCAAGTGGGGAGAAGCCTCTGGCAGCAACTCCAATCACCAGGAGGTTGCCCTGCCTTTTAAATGATTAGAGCCTCTGCATAACATATGCATGTTGGGGTAGGGGGGATAAAACACACCCACTAAATCGCCACTTTTCAAAATATGATGTCACAACAAGTCATATCCCATTAGAGCAACTGGAAGATAAATGTTTGCTGCAGGCTGGTGAAAGAAGCCAGTAAGAAAATAAAGCATTTCATGCTGCGTGTAAATTGTAAAGGATGACTTCTTGTGTTGCCTGGCTTCCGCCAAAGAAAAATTCTTTCCTAGCCAAGTAAAATACAGCAAGAAACAAATAGCACAAAAATAGAGACAGAAACTAGGCTTTCCACCAGAGAATGTCAAAGTTATTTTCAAATGCAATTGTGTTTTGGTTTGTTTTGTTCTTTTTATGCCATACAGCCTGTGGACCAGAGATTTGCTTTAATCGAAGCCTAGTTCATCCAAACTTAGGGCAAAAGGTTCATATGTCAGGCTCCGGTTCCAAACATTACAGAGATAAGGAACTGTTAATTAAGGAAGGGAGCTCAGAGATCAAATTAATGAAGCCTCCTATAGCCTGATGGCAGTAATGAACTTACACTATTATGTGTTGCTCAGGAACTACCAGGAAGAGGGAGGACAATGCTAAAATTTCATTCAGTCGAAATTCCCAAGATGCCAGGAATCAGTGGGAGTTTTGCCCAAGCAGAGCGCCTGTCGTCAGCATGTTATAAAAGGGACTTTTTGGTATCGTGTGCTTTTGTTCACGTCCTTATGAAAGCTGCATCTGGTGAAACTGATCTGTTAGGGCAGAACAATCTCTTTTTCTTCTTAAATATCAAATTACAAGACGCATTGCAGGAATTCCACATTTCTGTCATGTCTTCCCCATGTCCTGCTTTCCATGGATTTACACTGTGCAGAAAAGAACAGCGGCTGTACTTCTGCAGGCCTGGCAGCCCCGAACAAAGACAACGAAAGGACGTTGGGCTCAAAAGAAAAGGGTTATTTAATTAAAGCTAAAGGAAAACTCTCTTTGTTGTGGGTAGCTGGCAGCCAGATGGGCTCCAACACTGTCTCTCTATCCATTCCTTAAATCATCTTCTAACATGGAGTTGAGCAAGGTTAAACAAATAGTTTTTACAAGCAACACAACTAGTGGGGTCTCRTTTCCTAGGGATCTGTGTCCTGGGGGTGAACAGTCAGGTGGCAGCTCCACTTGCACCTTTCCCTGTCGGGATCTCGTGGGTGTCCAGTAAGAGCTGAGTTCATATTTCAGCCTTTCCCTCTGCTGAAAACATCTGGTTTTCACAAAGCTTGTAGGAACTTAACTATCTTTGAGACCGTAACCACAGTGCAAACTCAAATGCAGATTGCATACAGTCAGTACGTCTCAGCAGTGAGGTGCAACTGCTCTGACAGATCTTTTATTTAGGTGTCTACTGTAGTGTTGAGATCTTTTTAAACATCTTTTCTGGTGGGGAGTCAGCTGGCTGTGTCCTTAGTCTTTGCCGCATAAACTAATATGAGGGTTTGTTGGAGGCTTATAACAATGGCTTTAAAATGGACTCTCAGCAAATGGTGGCTTGAGAGCAGCCCTTTAGCCTCTACTTCAGAAACATTTTGGAATTAAGTATAGTGAAACAGACAGCTAAAAAACAGACCATATTAATACTAATAAAAACCCTAATAGACAACAGGCTGCAAGGCCATTAAAATTCTAGTCATGGCTGGGAGAACAGACTGCAAACTTTGGAGACAACTACAGAGAAAAAAGCAACTAGMAGCAATTTTGAAGAGAATCTGATGTGATTGTAAGAACATCAGCTGGTTCTGCCTGGGTTGCTGTTAATAGACTCTGTTGTGACCCCCTGCACAGCAGAAATATAACATAATGAAAGACAAAGCATGTAAATCAGCAATCAATTCTTTCTTCTTCTCAACACATCAGTAACAGCAAAATGAAATGAAGATCTGGGATGCTCCCCTGAGCTAGGCCTGCACCACTTAAATTGCACCCTAATCTGCCTTATTTATAATGCAAGCAGCTTCGATGGGCAAGGTTCTCCAAAATTCAGTGTAATTTTATAAAACAAAATAATTATCAAGCCCATGCTTTTCAAAAGGCTGTTAAGGCTGTGGCTTATGACAGTGACAAAAGCATTTGATTCTATGGATCTGTATCAGTATATCATAAATACCTTTTTCTCATTCTGATGGTGGGCACTGACCTATTGCTTTGTGATCTAAAATCTCTTTTAATAAAATATGTCTCTGCATGCTGTAGAAGATGCTTGGAGAAGGGGGAAAAAATGGAAGGAATGATGGAAATTCCARTATTTTAGGCAGAAATAGACATCTTGATACATTTGTCTATTTTTTACATCATTGTATGCTTCAGATACCCCATAGGTGTTTATGATGTAACCAGCTGATTGACCGGTGAAGGATAGCATAAAAGGGCATTTCAGCAGGACCCTGCAGGCTGCTGATAAGAGAGAGGGAAAATAAAATCTAACTAGAACTTTTCATTCTTGAGTGCATGGTTTTTCAAAATTGACAGCACATAAGGGGAAAACAAGTGATATTACAATATTTCAGCTGAAAATCTCCACCAAGTTTCATCGGGGTAAGAAAAACAACATGCCTGCCTTATTTCACTCAGAGGTGCCTGATCAATTCTTTATTTTAAGGAAAGCAGTGCTAGTTGCCACTCTTGCTCATGTTTTTAACAGATGTGCAGCATCGCATGATGGCCAGCTGCCCGCTTCAGAGACCGAATTGTTCTCTGAGGAGGTTCCCACTTCGCTAGAGTGGTAGAAACTTGGTTCTGACAGGAAATTATAAAGTGGGAGAACTCTTAGTGCTCTTGAGAATATGTGGAGAGACCCCTTCCGTCTACTTTTCACAGGAAAAAAATTGTCTAATAAGGTCCATAGGAGGGATGGGAAGGAGTGCTCTCTCTCACCTCTGCTGAAGCCACAGCAGGTTCTTGGGCCCCTGGGTCCCTTTTTCACCCTCACCTACCTCAGGGCAATGATTTTCCTACGGAAGAGAGCTACCCACAACTTAGGAAATGCCAGACTCGCCCTCATGACACCTGGGCCAGCACCTTCCCGCTAGGATCCAGCCTTTGCTCTGTGCACCGGGATAACAGTGCTCCCTATCGCAGACTCAGACCTGCAAGTCTGAGTTTACTAAAACATCCTGAAGCTCAGACTCTCCCCATGCCAGTACACCTAGCTACTGAGATATTCATTTAAATGTTAATGCTGTGTGGTTCATCTACTTTTATTCCACCTCTTTTTACCCTAATCCGAGTTTGGCACTTAGACAATTACAGTACTTCCAGCTCCTCCAGCTCCAGCTGATGATTCCCTTTTTGAAGGCATCAGGAGAGATATAAAAGAAATGTTCCCTCACATAAAGCGCCAAAACAAGCAGAGTTCAAATATGTTGCAATGTCAAAAAGTACGTTCTGCTTCATTCAGCAGCAAGAGCGCTCAAACCCGCCCGCCTGGGAAAGCCAGTGCAATTACCTGTTTGAGGAACTCTCCAACTTCTTTGAATCTGGCTTTTCACAAAGGAAAAATAAAAGCATGTAAATCAGATAACAAATTGCTAGGTCTGGAATGACACAGGCTCTTTATGTCCCATCAGGATGTTTTCACTGAACCACTGTGAAAACACACCTTGGTGTATCATATCAGAGACAATATTTGTTGGCGTTTTTGAACAGCAGCTGCTCACTGACCTGTTCACAAGCCACAGAACTGTTGAAAAGTGAAATGCAAGAAAATAAATTATAAAGTGATAGTTCACGTCTTATTGCTGTTAAAACAAACAGACATTCTGCTGAATGATTCCTTCCTAATGAGCTTCATCAGAAAGCGCTTTGGATCAGGGTATTCCCTGTGGTGGTGGGGAAAAAGAGATGTTGCAGTTTAGGAAGCTGGAAAGGGAACAGCGCAATGTGCAGGTAAGTGCATGGACAACAGGAACAGGGTTTAAACTTCTCACGTACTGCCCACGCGTTTCAATTCCTGTCTTCCTCTCCCAGTAACGTCTGCTGGTTTGTATGGTATTTCCCTGCCCACAGAAGAAGCAGCCAGATTTCCTATCCTACACGCATTTGTGCAGTGAAACAGTGTTTGATCCAACCTGAAGCCAAAAATTGATTTAACCTGCAGTTGCTTCTAATAACTCCAAGTAGTCAAAGAGCAGAGGTTGCAGATAGGTGGTAGGTACTGACAGATGCATCCAAAGGATCCATATGGTATCTTTGCTGGAGAGCTACTGCAGTAGCGGCTACCAAAAAAAAGCTTGCTCATATTTTACTATCATAAAACAACTTGTCTCCAGTTTAATGTATTGCTTAAGCACAGGTTTTCATCCTTAATTACATCCAGCTTTCTTAGATGTATTTTGAATGATTTTTAAATGAATTTTGAATTCTCTCTCCCTTTCTGACCAGTCTATGTCTTCTTTCTCCTTTGCAATAGGCCTGGATGAGATACTGCTTCTGGAAACAGAAGTAGCATTACAGTTCAACACTGGAAATCAATAGAATTAGAAGATGATACAAATCTAGTTTTCCCTAACAAGCAGAGAATATATTTTGAGTCCTGAATCTGCAAAATCTTCCTACACTTTGTAAAGCAGGTGAAACCACATCCTCASTACCTGCCTGGGTACCTGAGTTTGTATTCTTGGTTCACAGGGTAGGAAAGGTTCAACCGAACACGTGTCAAAAGCAGGAGGAGCGCTCACAACCTTTCACGGGTAATGACACATTAGTCTTGTTTTTTCTGATAAAACAAAAAAAGCTAGTATTCTTCTGAATACCCTAATCATGACCAAATAAATTAACTGGCACAGAAATATAATCAAATAATACATAAAAATTTGTTACTAGCAAATTAGTGGATTAAAACAGATTGAAAATAGCACTGTGAACCTTTCTCTCCTAGGATGTTCTTTCTTTATTCTTACACTGCTTGGACTTCTTGCCTCATTTTATGTGCTACAGACCTAATGTTCACAGTGACATTACCAGTGACAGCCAGTAATAATGCCATTGTCATTCGATGCTGACTTCCTGTAATCCCAAGAGTGCTAATAAATGGTTGCCTGATCCAGCCCAGTAATATCAATGGAAAGGATTCCTGCTGCCTTCAGTGGCTCAGTTGTTCACTTTCCTGGTTTAAGGTTGAATTAAGAAGTGACTATGGCAAATAACACAAACATCACCTGGGATTGCTCAAATGTCAGGTTTTATTTTTGGCTGTGTAGCTCAAGGAGTGAGCCTGGAGGAACTCTGACACTGAAGGTAACCTTTTCTTATATAATTTGCTATACTCTTTTATTTAAATAATCCTCAGTAAAACAACATGGGTAAAGATAATATGCAAAAGAGAAAAATAACCCTCTGCAAATGCATCTTCTTAATGGGTTCTTAATTCCTGTACTCTTATAAGTAAGAAGCTTTTTCAGCCAAATTCTCCCCATCTGACAGCAAGAAATCTTTGTCATCATTAAACTAGCATAAGACTAACTTGTTAGAAATTAATGAATAATCCTATTCTCCCTTGGCAAAATGAAAGTGAAACTTAAAGAAATCCAAAACCTGAGCAAAACTCAAATCCAAAAATTCTCTTAACACTGAATGACATTAAGATTTAAGAGGTTAAGATTTTTCAGCATCAAAATCTGCCCATGAGCTTTACTATCTGCCTTTTCTCTGTCTCACTTCTGAATCAAACAGGGCTTCACACCACAGTTCAGTGATCTTTGTAAGCCACCGTGACCCGGCACTGACGCCAAAAGCAGTCTTCTCCTGTCATTCCCCCCTCCTCTGCTTCGACCCTCTCTGCACCAGCAGAAGCCTTAGTGCAGCCCTGCAGCAAACCAGATTTGGGAACTAATTCAAGTTAAATAGACCTAACCAAAAAAACCCTAAATATCCCCATGGGAAAACTTTTATTCAGATCAGTTAGTGCAAGATCAGGCACTGGAATCTGAGAGCTTTAGCAGCTCCTGAATGAATGGGTAAGTAAGTGGTGGCTTTCAATAGCACAAATCACAGTTCTTCAGTGAGTTCTATCTCCGGGCTCAAAAACATTGACTGAAACAGAACATAACATCTGCCCAGATGGCTTTTACATACTTAGTCAGCAGCTCTGAGGATCAGGCCTAAGTTAAGAGGCGTATTTTATTTTTCTTGCTACGRGGTCAGTTAGACAGATGGACATGTAAGCACGAGACTGAAGAGAAAATATATCGTCATGTGTTGAACTGTGCCGTTTCAACCCAYGAACCTGGTTCTGCTATAAACGAAGGCCCTCTTCAACAGAGAGCTCGGAGCAAGTTAAGAAGTAAAACAAAAGTAATCAAAGAGCTTCAAATCTTTCAAGATAATTAAACTCTAATTAAGCGTTCTGTTCTCACTTTGAGCGATAGATCACGCAATTCAAGCAATTTTCCACAAGGCTTTGGCAGTCACGTGTGGCAAAGGAAAAGCAACTTTGGATTGATTTTGTTTCACTCTGTAAACAAGTCAATTGAATAATACATGGGACAAATGCTATAAGTAACAGAATCTTCTTTTGGTTTGTTACTGAAAAGGGATATTGTAAAAACGGCAAATGTCTTAGAGAAGAAAAGGAATAAAATAGTAAGAACGCGCAATAAGCTCAGGTCGCAGCAGGTTGCACGACGGTGTGTCTAACAGGGCGCATCCGCCTGGCTACTGCGCTCAATCTTCTTTCCCAGCCACCAAGAGGAACGCTGCTCACATCTTATAGGGACCACCAGCAAGCGCTCGCCCAGTCTGTTTCMCAGCGCACTCATCTCCTGGGAATAAGACCAAATCTCTCCGGAGGATTACAGCAGCCCCAGCTAGGAATGAAGGCCAGGACATTTCTGCTGAGATATGGGAGACCTCCTCCTGCTCGGTCCTGTCCTGCAGGTCTGCTGTATGAGCTTCGTTGGCCCCCACAATTTCCCTGCTTGCTCGTTAAAACAGGTGGAAGGGTATTTGTACAAAAACAAAGGAGATTTTTTTCTTGAGAATCACCCATGAGAGCTGGTATCCGAGCAGGAAGAGGGCACCCCAGGACCCTCCAGGGTCCRCATCCCGACCACTTGTCCTCGCGCAGGAAGGGCCGGCCGCAGCCGGGTCCCCTCGATGGACAGGATGAGCTCCAGGCACTTTACTGGAGGCTGGGGGACTTAATTTTTTTAGTCTTTATCATAGCTGCATGAGCATAATAGTACTGAGGAGGGACTGAGTAGAGTGAAATACCAGAAATACTGCTATTTCCGCAAAGTAGGCCTGGGCCACATTTTCTGGTTTGCGATCTGCCACGGTTGTGGGGCGAGGTGGAGTGGGGAGCAAGGGCAGACTCGGCTCTTTCGCTCTGCCCACTCACCCGGCCGAAGGGACGAGGTCATTTTGCAGAGGCTCTGTCTGAAGAGGACTGCCTCTGAGCTGCTCTAGTTCCTCCTTGATGCTTATGTCCAGGGACGTCCCAACATCCAAACGTATAGAAATCCTTTGGGCCTACCCCCAATAGGTTTAAAAAGCAGATGAACGTCTGGCCTGGTCTTCACTGTGTGTCAAATACATGAGGAAAAGGACATTAATCAAGGGCACCAAGGGGCACCAGAGCTCTCCAACTCTAATAGGTCCCAACAACTCCTAATATTTCAGCTGGGCAGAAGAGCTGCCTTCCTGCATTACAGAACATCTGTGTGTTTCATTTATGCTAAATGTAGGTATCCTTTCATTTTATTAAATGTGCCAAAAATAGAGATCATGCATCATTAATACGGTATGGCTGAGTCTTTACATGCTTATGGAGAAAGAAGTATTTATGCAATTATTTACTTCAGCTTCATGGGCAATATATTCCAAAAGGCTGTACCGTCTTCATCAAAGTTTTCTAGATCATTTGGCCTGTATACATTTTATCACATTACGTAAAATTAAGCACCTTTTGTTCAAAGAGAAAGATACAATAAATTATATTAACTAGTGAAATTCTGCTAGTCTAGCTAAGTCATGCCTTTATTTTGTAATGTCTTTCATACAGATCTCAAAATACAGACAGCATCTTATTAAGCTATAATTTTCCATCTTTGGGGAAAAAAGTGACAAGCATGTTTTCATACTCTAAGTAATGCGTTCACCTCTGGGGTGGAGTATGCTACTTTTTTTTTTTTTTTTTAATTTCACAGCACATTATAAAAGTATAGGACAGGAGATAAAGGAAAGGCAATCTACAAAAGACAAAATTCAGACAGTTGCCAGAGTTTAAATGTGGCTAGGGTGCAATTCTAAATCTTCAAAAAAATACCAAAAGCTTCTTAATGAGCACAGGTAGTTAGTCTCTGTTTTATGCCTCATCTAAAATATAATTTGTCCAACAGGACCGAAGGTCCTTTTCACACTATTTTATGTGGTCCTTACTGTATTGTTTCTGGAAACAGCACCACCGCTACTGAACATTTATCCCCAGGGCTCCTGCCTGAGGACATGCTATTGCCATTTTTAAGATGGGGAATGCAAATCAAATGGGACACCCAGGCCACACTGCAAGTAGAGCCTGAGCTGAAAAACTAACCCATTTGCAGGAGAAACTGTGCAGGCACCTATTAAACCATCCTGCCGTTGTGATGAGGCACGTGGGGCAGTGCTAGGGTGGAGGGAGCGAGAGAAACACAGCTAGTTTCCTCATCCAAGATTATAAAAACCTTCACCTGGGTTGTTATCTTTGCCTGAAACACAGGAGTAGCAAAACCCTGCTGCGTTCCCCACTTTCACTGTTCTCTTGAGACGGATTTGCTCAGAATTACACTGCTTCTTTAGCCACCAGGTGGCTTTCTGGAGGCATCCAAGATGACCAGTTGCAGTTAGGTGACTACGACTAACGTGATTTATGCTACCATTGCTACTGCAGGAGACGAGCTGTGGGGCTGGCCGAAGATCCCATGGACCTGAATGCGTTTTGTGCTCATCTCCAAAGGCACCTCCAGATTAAGGACTGCTTGACCTCATTAAAAAAAAAAAAAAAAGAGTAACAGAAATCAGCAGTAATTTAGTAAGGAAAACAAGCAAACCCACATTCCTCCTTGGGGCAAGCCCCAGGTCCCTCCTCTCCGCGCCCCAGTGCGCCGCTGGCCGTAGGGAGGGCTGTGCCGTGCTGCGGGAACCCAGGCGGCCCGGCCGTGAGAGCGGGGGCAGCGCTCATTCACACGCTTTGATTTCTCAGATTGGGGCAAGCGGCAGGAGAAATTTGGGCGAGTCCAGCTGTTCCCCAACTACGTCTACCTTACCCAGTTTCCACATGTGTAACCCCCTAGGAAAGAATAGCTCCTGCCTGGCTGAAACAACTCCCTCGAGTCAGCAGCAAACTGCGGACATTGGTACCCCCCTCAATTTTGTTCATACAGGAAAAAAAAACTGCAGTGGTAGTGCGCAGAAAAGGATATTCACCCCTTTTTTTGCTTGTACAAAAGGAACCTATAGTTCTCCAATACAAGTACACTTTCACTGTGGTTTTTTTTTTTTAATATAAGATTTAGCCATAGACATCCCTTTTAGAATAACCCAAATGTTTCACTTGGATTCTATTTCTATGCAAGCAGCGTAAGAGATAAAGTATATGGGCTTGATAGGGAAGAAATGGTGGAAGGTGCCACAAGAAAGATAAAGAAGAAAAAGTGTGAGATATTTTTACTTTATTAGCTATAAACCTCAGTTTAGCAGAAGATCAGAGAACCAAGCAGACAGTGATAAAGTAAATAAACCAAATCCCTTTTCCACTTTCCCGTGGAAACAGTGGCACCCAGTGGCTGAGGCACAGATCACACTGGCACTTAAAAAACGGAGGTTCAGGATAATCTGTAGCCCTTGAGAGAAGCAGACCTATTGAAACAAGAACTAAGCCAAACACAATCTGAGCTATTTTTAGGTATTCCCTTCTTCATGTTCTCATATTCATGTGTCTGGCAAAGCCTTCAATAGCACATGCCTTGATTAAGACCAGAAATTAATTTCACAAGAGAGACTAAAACTTTTTTTAGAGCTTAAAGGAAGAGGAACACCTCACACCTTTTATTTCCTAGATTTCCAGAACTATTTTGAATATTCAAAAGACTCAGCTAGGAAAATACTTACGTATAAAACCAACCATCCAGAATATCTCAGCACTTAATTCTCTTTTTTGGATTTAACAAGAAATAGAAAAAAAAACACGTAGGCTATATACTAAAGAGAAAGCCAATACAAACTTTTCCCTGTCAAGTTTATTTGCTGGCATTTGTAAATCCACTGCAAAAGTGCACTGCAATCAATACAGCTGATACTAAAATTCTAATTAGAGCCTTTTGTTTGAAAAGAGCTTTTCTTTAAACACTACATGGCTAGCAGTAGTGACAGAATATTCCCTAAAAATAAGAAAACTGTTCATTAGTGTTCACAGAAACAGAAGATCAATCTGCCCTTGTGAAAGTTAATGAATACATGGAAATATCACATAGTGACCCCTGATCTCAGTGCCTGAGGCAGCAGAATTATTATTCCTTTTCCAGCATTGCTCAGCAACAGGACTCCGATACAAAACTTCTTGCATTAATTTGATCTGTGTGATTATTAAAATTAACAGCATTATGGCTGCAAGTCACAAACTTCGAGATGTTCATTTGTTTAAATATTAATTAATGATGCTCTTCTGCTGTTAGGTATGAGAAGGGAAATCAAACCTAAATACAATTTTAATAATAAATATGAACAACTTTCCAAACACAAAAGATAAAACCCTTTCACTTGGACAAACACTGAAACAACCCACTTCGAAAACACCTATCCCTCAAGGAAGCAAAAGTTATCCTGTTAAAGCTGGCTTGGGTGAAAAATATAAGGTCTCTTTTATACAAAAAAAAAATGCAGGTTTTGAAGTATGATGAAAATAACATCTTTCAACATTTTTTATTTAAAAAGCCCCAGGCCTCAACCCTATCCCAGGATATAGACAGCTCATCAGTCAGAGAACTTTCTGAACATAGAAAACCTGCTTCCAGAAACATAATCTTGACTAGCAAGAAATGAGAGATTTTGAGTTTTTTCCTATTATTTTGAAAGTTCTGTGAAATGCCCTCAAGGAGGCATAATTACAATATCATTTAAAGTGTTTTATGCAACTTGTTACTCAAATGATATGAAGCAGTTGATGCTTTCTGACACATGCATTCAACATCTTGACTTTCAGTTTGCCTGAATCATGATCAAAATTCCTCATGCTTGAGTTATTACTGTGGGGAAGTCCACTCTATAAATTAAATTTTGTCAGCAGGGAATAAAAATTACCGAAGGGCCCTCCCTCCATCCCGCTGGGCCAGCCCGGGCCATGGAGACCCAGGCCCTGCTCCCTCCAGCACCTTTTCACCGCTGCTTTTGCGGGTGCTCAGAGCTGGTGTTTGCACCTTTGCTTCTCTTCTTTTGTCCAAAAGAGTTTTGTCACTGCAACATGGAGCCTCTCAAGTTCATCTCAGCCCTTCAGCGTGAAGTCGAGGGTAAGCTGGAGGTCTGACCTAGCAAAGCACTGTCTGATGAGCACAGGGCATGTGTGCGCCCAGGCGCAGCCTGCCTTTTGCTACTAAATAAAAGCACCCAGCAAGAACACTTAGAAAGCATTTAACAGTGGCCAAGAGCAGCCTCCTGGAAGTTTTTTAGCATGCTACTGAACATCCAGTGGCTATTCTTTTCAAACAGCTTTTAAAAAATTAAAACTTTAGGGCTGCCACTTCAAAGTTTAGAATCTTTTGTCCCAAGGAAGGAACAACGCTGGTGCGGAGGCTGCATACCCCAGGTAGTAGGAAGGGAAATGTCAAATGCCCAGTCTGAAATCTATTCCTTTCCAGTTGCAGCATATAGACCATGCTCATGTACCTGTCCAAAAAGACTCTGGCACTTCACTGAATTATGACATAGTTCCTACAGAGAAAAAAAAGTAAGTATTGCCAGTCCAAGAAAACACAATAACTAAACTAAGTATCTCCACGTTTCTATTAATATTTCTAAAGTGATCTCATCTTGTACAGGGCCTTCCTCCAACAGCAGAGGACCTTCTCTTAACATCCAAATACTCCAGGAGACCAGCAGCTAGAGCTACAGAGAAAGGATAACAGGGAGAAGAACCAAGACGCACACTGAGGTGGACAGACCAGACCGTTCTCTCATCTGGCGCACAGGCCTTGAACAACTTTTGGCAAGTCCTTGCATGACTCTGTCACTGTCTATAAAATGAAAGTGGAGAGGATGTTAGCCATCCTATTTCTCACAGCAGTACAATGATTTACAATAGCTACATTGCCCTCTGTGCTGTTTCAGATAATGGCATTTGCATTGTTACCTGTAATAAGATATCTACAAAAAAGAAATGAAATCTGAAGTCTTGACATTATGACATTTTTTTTCCCTAATGGACTTGATTCCAAGATTAGCCTTTTAAGATCATTACTATCTGCAGACTTTTGCCGCAGTCTGGTTCATCTCCATTTACTCACTGTGCTGCTACTAGCTGGCTCATTCATACCTGCTCAATACATAGAAAGACTTTTCTTAGCATGGGTTTGAAGTGGGGTAAGCAACCTACACTTCATTTTCAGACCACTTCTTTTACCCCTAAAACATATTCTTCCTTCTCCTCTATTATGACTTGCAGACTGGTCACTGGTCTTTTGTGGGATGAAAGTCCAGAGTCTGACACTTCTGTCAGATCTTTGAGGAAGCGCAGCCCAATAAAGAGCACAGCATTACTTACAGCCATTGAATGGCAGAGGTGACACGGAGCCAAGAAGCTGCTGGTTTGGATGACCTTGCGGAATGCTTCTGTGCCTTTGAAAAAGTTATCTAGGAAGATCTGTGCTCATTTGAGAAAGAACAAGGTTGAAGGATATAAGAGGGAGTGACAGAATTTGGAGGGGCAGTTGAATCTAGCCCACAAATTGTTACCACCCTTTTACACACAGGACAAGTTCAAAAAACTGTAAAGTCTCATTAACGTGGATGGCCTGTGTGTATGGCAGAGGCTGGAGAAAAATAATTCTCAAGGATTCACCACACTGATCCTCAAATCCATGGTAACCTAAAGCCCCACAGTTCTACTAATGGATTTGCAAGATATTTTCTCAAGTACATCTTTTCAGAGCGTAGCTCAGTTACTTGAACCATTTCCATTCCAGTTCTACATCTGCTTTCCCCAGGCTACCAGCCACCAGCAGCACCCAACTGGCATGCACAAAAGCATCATCACATCATCGCTAATTTATGTATGTAGTCTGTTGTACCATCTAAACAACTGACCTCCAAATAAAATGAAAACCTTTCCCTCACCATAAAGCCAATAGCTATTTGAGCAGCAAACCCCTTCGCTTGCCTTAGCTAATGTCCTTGCCAGCTAAGACAGTCAGTGATGATGCAAAGATAAGTCACTTAATCTGATGTATTCATAGGTACCACAAATTAAAAAAAGGCAACATTTTGCTATTACATGTCATACGTGCAGAGTATTTCAACGCAAAGTTATTTTTAGGCCATTTTTACCACCCATCACAGACAATTTCACTAGAAAGAAAAATATCAGATCTGGTTGATTTAAGGTCCCTTCATTTAAAGGCCAAGGTTAGAGTGGTTTTTGTCTTCTTTATAATTGGACTGCTCAACCACAGGTAAAGTCTTGCTATATCAATCACTGCATGAGTGAAAGGTGAATAAAAAAAAGCATTTACTGAACTGTCATATCCATGATAAAACAGCAGATGCTGTCAGCTCTAAGGTGAATACATTAGCAGAAGTAAACCTGAAAGATAAAGACCTATTAGTCATAACATGCTTTTTCAATCACTTATGTTAGCAGTCCAGCTTTGAACTAAAGTGAACATAATCTTTATTTACTATAAATTAAGCTCATCTTAGCACTACAGTGCATCTTGAACCAGGATAGTGTATCGATTTTTCTCCTTCAGAAACAAATGCTGCTATTTACCTTCCCCACGCTTAATCAGTTTGCTGTTCGGAAAGCTTCCCTCACCTTCAGTTCTGTTAGCACAACCCTATTGGATGTAGAAACCTAATATTTTACATTTTTCCAGTGTTTTGCATAATGATCATAAGTTTATAAAACTCATATACAGATACTAAACCCAAACCAGTAAAAATCTTACTAGAATAACTGGTTACTTCAGGACACTAACAAAGTGTCTGACTGAATTGAATTAGAAACTTCCACTCCTCCCTTATTCACAGAAGGAAAGTATATTGAATAAAGGAAGGTAAACCTGATTCTATAGCACACAGTACCACCCAAGAAATGCTTGAACTATCCCAAACTGTCAACACTAACAGCATACAGCTATTTGTAGGTAGCTGGGCATGTTAGTTTGGGATCCACCACTCCAGCTACAGCACTCCAGCTGAGACCTCGCCAACCTTCAGCAGAGCAAAAGGATTACTTCAGCTGTCTTGAAGGCTAAATACTTTTTTTACCCAATTACTTTTTGACATTTATTTTGCAGCAACATGACCTTGTTGACTCTTGTTCAACTTGTAAACCTTTACAGTCCTTTCTGACAGGCTGCTCTCTTGCCTTTCTCCCTGTCGTGCACTCGTGGAGGAAGTTAGCCTCACCTAGATGCACTTGTCCCTGTTGAATTTCTCAAGTTTGTCCAGATCATAGTTTTAATAAGCATATTCCTTATTGCTTCACCCAGGTGATTCATTGGCTGGAGCCGGACAGAACAGCACTTCACTCTGGATATCCTGCTCCTCCGACAGCCAACCACCAACAGCAGCTCTGAGTACAGCTCCCTCAAAATATAAGTATAGCTCTGAAACTTATTTTACAGTCATCATGAGGGTCATGATCAACATGTTTTCCCAGATTTTTATAAAACTTCATATTCAGAGTTCAAGTCAAGTTAAGATATCTGTTTCTACTCAAACCATAAGACTATCTCTGTTGTATGAAAAAGTTAGTTATGCTGAACCAGTTCATTCTCTACAAACCCATACTGACCATTACCCTCTTTTTCTTTTCTTCCAGTATATCTGCTGATAGATTAGCCGTAATATTCTCCACTCCTGGATAGATGCAATTATCATTAAAATTGTATGCCTTTTTTTTCAATTGAAAATCTGCAGAGACACCAAATTCCCTACTGGGACAATCAAAATAAGATCCGGTCCTTAAGCTTGCTAAATGAGTAGGAATAATTGGTTAGGGCGATCAGCCTGACTTGTAACCTGACAAGGCATTCTCACTCAAGAGCTTGTTAACAAACTGATTTAACCATGCTTAGCTAAATGCAATGCTTCAGGTGTTTTCGGAATAATCAAAGGTTTCTATCCACAGCAGTTATAAATTCCTGACCATTTGGTGTAGCACACAGGAGTCAACCAAACTATTTTTGAAAGGTCTTTAGCTGTTAAATTAAGGTGCTGAGACCAATTTACAAAAGTAGGACATAACAAGGATGCTGTCAAGCAAAACAAATTTGTTTTCTGCCACAAAATTGTATGTGGAATTGAGAGATTCTTGTTGAATCTGCTACTTTATTGCACTAGGATCCCCGAAAAGCAGTTGCATTGCTTTGGTTGTGGAGGAGGGACCCAGAGCAAACCACTTGTTTTCCCACTCCATCCTCCCTTCTGGCACAATAACAGCTGCACGATAGCTGATACGATGCTGATTTACCGACAGTAAATGCAGTACAACAACTTAAGTGGGAAAAATTTATTTTAAACATTACAGAGTTGGAAATAAATACAGGAAATAGAGAGTGTGCTTTTAAAAGAAGAAGAAAAAAAAATCAATCAAGTCTTAATCAGGCTTCAAACAGCAAAAGAAATAGCCAATAACTGCTTAAAACTGGCCACCATTTCAAAGGTCAAGGATTAGGCTGAACAATAATGTTCATAACTAAAGGATAAGCTTTACAAACACAAAGCATGAGACTCCTACAGAGTTCACATCAGAGAACCACAGTGGTAACAGACAAAGTGGAACCACACTACTATAAAACAGAAAAGTCATGTTATTTACAACATACATATTATACAAAAACATTTAGAACATTTAGGGAGAGATTTCTTCTCCATTCAGCTGTAAGATACAAAACAAACACTGGAGGGTTTGCTTGATTTTTTATTTTTTTTTCCCCATTATCTACAGAATAGATTTAACTTTTGCCAAGGTAAAAAAAGAGAGAAGCTTTGTATTGCAAGAATTTTTCATCCAACCTGAATTTTTCCAGTGTTTCCATCCTTGCTTATTGTCATCACGGCCATCCATGGGGGCAGTTTGGCAGAAGACAAAGAGTTTGTAAAGTTCTTTACGGTCCTTTATCGATGCTCTGATCTGTAGGTGGGAAAAGTATCTGTTCGATGAAGCTTCATCGGGCTAGAAATGTCTTCTCCAAATCAGATGCAAAAATAGAACAACACTAGTAAGGAATAGTCCACTATAAAACTGCATATTGTAACTCTGAACTACAGATGACAGCCTTTTAATTACACCTGTATCTGCTCAATCTGCTGCTGTCTCAGAAACAATATGGAGACTTGGACTTTCTTTCACAGTTCTTTAACAAGAAGTTTTTTCAAGAAAATTAATTTAAAAGTGTTCCAGCTTGGTATTTAAAATGAAAAATCACCTTTTATTTCACAACATTAGCACCAGTTTTTTTTCCTTTGTATAAGAAAGTGAGAAGAGATCCAATTCAAATCCCATAAATTCCAATTTAGATGGGAGAAACTTCGTGCATACAAAATTTCAATAGTGTCTACCATTCAGTGAGTAAAATGCTGCACTCTCTCTCACTCTCTCTTTCTAAATATATATGGGAATTATACAACTCAGTATAGCAGTTACTTTACACTGATTATTTCCTCTTATCCAGTAATAATTAGAGTATTCTGAGATTTTGGTGACCTAATCTAATTAGAAATGCTCAGGATACCACTGAAATAGTAGCCCTGACTGCTGAAAGAGACAATAACTTCAGTCTCCTAATTGCAATGCTGTCTGCATGGCTTATTTTTTGAGGGCCAGGATTTTCTAAAGACTTTCACCCACGCTCATGAGGAGAATCTTCTAGGATCCTTCTCTTCAGTTTACCAAGCAAGCTATTTTCCTGAATATTCCTAAATGTTTGTACCAATACAGTCTACTTATTTTACGGCACCTCAAGGCTGAATTATTGTTTTAATAAAGGACTTTATAGCAAGGCACCATGAAACCACTTCACTGATTGCGTCAGAGTGCTGCCAGCAGTCTTGTTCTTGCGTGTCACAGGCTGACACCAGCAGGTCATCTTCCCATGCCCTAATTTATTGAACAAGCTTAAACAGGCATGTCAGTGCTACTTTTATTATTCTTCCCTTCTCTGAAACATTTGCAGGGCTCAGTTAGGGCTTTTTATGTGTTCCCTGCCCCCTCTAGTGTTCAAAAAAAGGAAAAAGGGAAGAAATATGATTAGCTTTATTTACAATTTGCTGAAAATCAGAGGATAAGAATGGAATAGGGCTATACATCTCGGGGCTGCCAGCACTTTCAATTTTTAATCACAACTTGTGATGCTTCATGTTCTGATGGTTCCAACCCCTGGAGTCTCCAGCTTTATTAGAAAAAGTAAAACAAATGTTTAACTCATTGTTCCTTGAGAAAGTCCTACCCTGTGAAGGGAGG
This sequence comes from Apteryx rowi, assembly GCF_003343035.1. Taxonomy (NCBI): domain Eukaryota; kingdom Metazoa; phylum Chordata; class Aves; order Apterygiformes; family Apterygidae; genus Apteryx; species Apteryx rowi. The sequence continues at coordinate 4,827,401 of NW_020447195.1, read as the reverse complement.
GGAGAGAGAGAAAAAAAAAGAGAAATAAGGAGGGGGGAGGGGGAGAACTCCAAAGATGCTCATTTTTTCTAAACCAGGTTCTTTTAAAGTATCTGACTAGCAATTTCTGAATGCTTCATGTTGGCAAATGATATCTCCACGTTAGTACTAGCATTACTCCTGAGTTTTTCCCCCTACAGAGCACAAGTTTACCGCCTTGTTTATTTTACATCTATTTCATCGACTTCCATACCAACACTAATTCAGCCAGCCCATAAAGAGTGCGTTTTAAAATACAGATGGGACTTTTAATTTTTAATAAAGCATGCACAACTACAAGACGCGCATTTAGGGCCAGCTCCTGGGAGGCACTAAGCACCTGCACCTCTGCACCGGCAGACACAGGTCACGCCAGCGGTGCCTCTGGGGAATGAGGCACAGAATAACGGCACTGCTTGGAAGGTGCTGCCGTTTCCACTTGCCTCCTTTATCTCAGAAGATAAAAAGCACAATTTTGAAACATGCTTTGAACTAAACAGGCATTTCCCCAGCAGAAAGAGGTCAGTCAGTGCTCCCGCAGACCCTGGTTAGCAGTCCCACGTCCCCCACCTTACACCACGCTGGGTGCCCAGCCATACGCCCAGTAACCGCTAGATGTCCCTTGGTGACCACCATGGGAGCAGAGGGTGCCGACACTTCCTAGGGGTCTAGTGGGGAATCCACCTTTGCTGAGGCCCTCAGGTTTTCGTGCAGGAATCTCTCAGAATGAATAGTCCCATGGGCTGACAGCAGGAAGGACATATGAAACATAGCTCCCTGCCCATCGTCAAGGCATGCTGCAACACGTGGTGGCAACAAAGGTGGTCAAGCCATGATTCTCTAGAATCACTTAACATGGCCATTTCCTTATACTTTCCCAAATTTAGCTGTTCTAAGGATGCAATTTTTTTGATTGAATGTTATCAAGGAAACAAAATATGTGATGAAGACCACACCATTCTTAGTGTGGGACAGACATCCAAAGGAGAGGAGAGCCAAATAGTCTGGCAAAAATCACATGCCATTAAAACAGAGTTTGGTAACAGGAAGGGTTGGGCAACCTTGATAACTGGCAGTACTGTAATAGGAACTTCTCCATCTAAAAAGGTCAGAAAACTAGTCAAATCAAGAAACACCTGATGACAACTCCCCTACCAATCCAAGTCACCCACTTAAGGTGGGATGTGCCCCTGCCTCCATCAGCCATAAACAGCAACTGACAACTTGCTTAGATTGCACATCAGCATTAGCTGAGATGGTACCAAAATGTGTGTCATGATCCAATATGTGCATTTAATTATTTTGCACACCACGTCCTTACCTTGCAGGCCGTAGAGCTGGCCGGTGCTGTGCTGCCGCGTGATGTGCTGCCAGTAGGCACTCCGGGGCAAGGGCACCATGGTGCTGAGGGACACGGCTCGCTCGCTCATTTTCATCTGGAGCTGCAAAGCAGTAAACCAATGTGAAGGAGACAGTCGTGTTTATCGCACGTTTTCTGAGAATAACATGACCACTGCCTGCAAGAGCTTCTAATGCAATAACCACCGCAGCCTCTCCCTGCCCCTGTCTGTCCACCCTCCGCAGCTGTGACTAAACCAGGGATTGGGCCCCACGGGCACACACTGCTCAGGTTAGGAGGCTACACTGCTGCTTGCACACCAAAGCTCACCTTTGCGCTTCCCTGGTCCTGGGCTAGGGCTGCTTCCCCTGAAGGTAGTTTTAACTCAAGCAGCTGAAACAGAAACTGGGGATCAGCAGAAGACAGGAGAGTGCTGGTCCATCCCTTTTTAGCAGCAAAGCCAGAAGGTTTCCCAACAACACAGGCAAAGCTCCCAAAGCTAACTGCAGCTTCACCACACCGAGAATCCGACTGATGTTTCGCATGGCTGAGCGCAACCTACTGTTGCTTATTTTGAAGCATTTTCTTTCCATCTTTCCTCTTCTATAACTGAGGAACATGCCAGCTGGATGGCACAGGAGCTCAACACGAGATCAAGTGCACCCTTACGCTAACTTCCTGGACCAAAGAGCACATCCAGTTGTGCTGGGAGAGCGCACGGGGCTCGAGTGCATTGCTGGAAGCCCCATCTCACACTTCCCCTCTCCAGACAGCATCTTCAGCTGCTTTCTCATGCAATCACAGGACCTTGTTAATTGTATTAGGCTTAACAAAAGAATATATGAGAACTGACCCCTTTAATGCAGTTTTCCATGAACTTCCAAAGCATGC
>NW_020447195.1:4702487-4825059 GCF_003343035.1 Apteryx rowi | reverse complement strand
ACCACACACACTCAGATTTTAAAATAAGCTTCACAGTACAGCTAAAATTCTCCCCCTGAAGCCCAGGAAAACATCAGTTCGAATATACTGATCTTGCACTTGATTTTTCAAATTTATAACGATAGCTGTTTTAGAAAAGAGTAAGCTTTTACATTTTACTTTTGTAGAACCCGAGGTGAAAATCTTTTACAGAAATATCAGTATATTTCAGAGTGAAAACGAAAAGGTCAAGCACAGAGACGAGGCAGAGATAACGGCTGGCTGTCTTTGCAGAGAGCCATTTTGATGTTATTTAGATGCGGCCATCCACCCTCAACCTCCTCTCTGTATGGTGGACACTGTGCCTGTGATCCGAAAGTAAGACAAAACAAAAAAATAAATAAACCAAGCCAACTCTTGCTCTTCAAACACCCACCTCTAAGTCAGTAAGATGTGAATCACTCTGCACAATACAAGTTTCCACCTACATCATACCATGTATTTATGTACCATGTATATTCCTTCAATAAAGCCTGAATAGGACTTGCAGTATTACCACACACATTTCAGCACCATGGAAACAAACAACTAAGGATCTATTACTGGAAACAAAAATCAGCAGAGCATTGCGAGTCTGACATTTTCCCAGCTGTAGATAATTTTTTGGTGGCTCCATTTAATGGCGAGTTGAATGGTAAGTTAAGGGAGCTGGAGCAACAGTTCAGCTGACTAGAGGAGAGCAAAAAACAATAGGATATCTTAGGAGAAAGAAAGAGAAACAGCTAGGGAAAGTAGATTAGATAAAGACAAAGAAGAGGGCCAGAAGTATAGTGCCCCTCCTGAACTGAATCAGCAGGAAAAAAAATTAATAATTCTTTTTGCTAGCTGTGGGTTTTTATGTTACATCTTGAATACACAGAACTTCATCTAAACACCTCAGACTGTGCGCAAAGGCAGCTTTAACGATGATTGATTTCATTTCACAATTAACCTACTGTATCTCTGTGGCAACCAAGAAGATAGGAATAACTTGATAATGACCTGGCTTTATTCCACATAGGCTCTCAGTGCTGAAAAGCAGCTCAAAAACAGTTGGAATTGATATGCTGGAACATGCCTGGAAGACGGTGGCAAGCAGAGCACTGGACAGGACATCCGACTCCACGTATCATTAACATAACAAGTAATTTGCTAACTGGAAGGCAACCAAACCATAGCCTCTCACCGTCTTCCCAGGGAGAAGGGGAAGAGCTGAAAGCCAAAGAGAGGTCAAGATTGGCAAACGGCTCAAATGCAGCTCCCTCCATGTGCAGCGGGGATTAAATTAAGTCCTTAAACCGAAGGAAATAGTAGGAGGCAAGGAGCAGCGAGGCACATCATGAAGCCACCCCTCAGCGCCAGCAGCTGCAAACAACCCATGGCAGAGGGGATGGAGCCGCAGCCCTCAGCAGCCAGCACCGAGAAGCAGTCACAGCAGAAGGTTCACAGGGCCAGAGCATGAATCTGGTCAACGGTGTAGTTGGTTCCCAGACGACCTGGGGGCTCTGGGAAGGAGGAATAAGTGTTTTCTTTCTTGGATCCCACCTTAAGAACAATCAGCAAAGCTAACATTGGAAGCCAAAACATTGCCTTTTAAAAATCCTCATTCTCCCAAGTTAACTTTGAATATGGCTCCAGAAAAGGAAGAAAAAAGAATAATTTGATTTATTAGATTTGGTTGTTTTCTCAGGCTGGCCTATACAATTTTCAGAGATCTAGCAAAACACATTTGTTTTAAACAAGTTGCATTTGCACTAGGTAAACCCTCTTCTTTGGATCCCCATGTGGAAGGGATTGCACTGTGTTCTTTAGGGGATTTTCTTCCCAATGAAGCAAATTCATGTAATCAATGAAAATTACTTAGATAATTGCTTAAGTAACAATTGCTAAATTCATGACAAACACACAACAGGAAACACTGCAATAAAAGAAAAAAAAAAAATCAATCTTCAGAAATTAAACTACCAACTTTGCTGCTGCTTTGACTGGCTTTCTTTTATTATCCATACTAGATAATACTAGATATTCTTCTCTTATTTCAAAAGTTAGTTGAAACTTAAGAGGGGCTTACTATTAAAAATGCCTATGGAAATGGCCAGAGTTAATAGCACATTCTAGCTTAGAAACTCTTGCACATCAGATGGACCTAGTATAAAGTGCACTCCTGATTTTTTTCTTTTTGGCAGGAGGGAGAACAGGCTGCCCATTAAGCTGGCTAATGGTAACCTTCTTTGCAGCACTGAGCTTTAGCTGCCAAAATTGGGAAGTTCACTTTCATTACTTCTTATAAGGGGATGTCAAGTTGTAATGAGATCTCTTAAAACAACCTAAACCATGACCCAGGCACAAATGACAACAGTCAAGTCTCAGCATTACACTGGTCAGTTCTTATGACGACTGCATAACCACCAGGGTTTCATGAACACACGTCCACATTTTGGACAGATATTTCCTTTCCATTGTCTGGCAGTGCAAAAGTGAGAAGAAAGAAGTAGTTGAATGAGATTAGCATTACCAAATGATCAGAAAGGCGTCATGCATCGCTAAGCAGAACCAGCTGTTTCCTCCTTTTTAAAAAGGGGAAAAAGGAGAATCTTCGAATCCATCATAAAGGAAGATAAATGAAATCCACCTGTGAAAGCGTTATACACTCTTGCCAGAATGTGCTCAAGCCTTGCCAGAAAGCCACAGGACATTAACGGGAAGTGCCAGGGTTGAGGTTCCCAGTTCAGAAACCACTGTCACAGCAGTTTTCCACATTTCAGAAACCAGAGCAAGTTGCATTCATGCACTGAACCAACGCACCGTAATATAAAGCTCGTGAGATGACAGACACTAAAGCTCAGCCCAGTCCCTGGGCCGTGCATGCTCTCTTGGCTGGGGACAGCGGCCATGTGGGGAGAGAGCTGGAGCGAGTCACTGTCCCCACAAGTCACCTCAGCCTTAGAGAATCACCCTCCAGATCACTCACCTCATGGTGRCCATGGTTACAGGGGTGAGCAGAAGACCCTCTCGATGAAGACTTAACTTCTCATCACCAGCATTTCCTACTTTCTACTTTTATTTATCTTTTCTGTAAATGATAGCTCAAGCTTCACTAACATGAAAATTCACATAGGGTAAATAATTCTGGGCGACAGAAACATGATGCAGCTCAGACAGCGGAGCATGAAGCGCAACTATCTACAATAACTCTTTGCTCAAGTGTTCAAGAAGAAGAATAGAGGAAATAAATCATTCTGAATGATGAAGATGCAGCTTACAACATATTTTGCAATCAGCAAAATGAGACATCTGACTTCTATACTGACATAACGATCCTCTGCTTTAGATCATCCAGGTCTAAATCCAAACATCATTGAACCCTAGAGAAGGGACCAGGTCTTGCTGAGTATTTCAGAACCAAACAACATTTTTATAACAGGCTGGGGAAACCCATATTCAGGGCAGATGGGCTCATCTGAAACAATTATATCCCACTACTAAACTACATGACTTTCAGTTAGACAGGAATATGTTTTTATCCCCAGCATAGCATTCTAGGTCCTATAAAATCAGATTTAGGGGTTATGGTTGGACACAGTGTTCATGAAATAGCTTTTAGAAACTGTGCAGCTGCTCTGTATTGAAATCTATAGCAACTGTGCATCTGTTGAGCGTACTGGCACTTGTAAGATGGAAATTTTACAGCACTGCATCAACAGACACCATGTATTAAAGTTGCTATTGCATGGACGTAAAAACACCAAATATGAAGTTGCCTGAAAGCCTATTCACTTCAGGAGATCATTGTTACTGAATTTGATTTTTTTGAAAGTGTTTTTTCCTCAACAAGTTAGTCTCTTCTAATACTGGTGGGCTACAAATAGTCCTTGCTAGCTATGCTGACCTACACTAGGTTATTTATAATCTGCTTAATTTAGTTACTGATAAGTAACCACATCACCTACCCATCTGTCCCAAGTTATATATTTTGAATATTTTTGACGAAAAACTGCCTTCACTAACTAGGATTAGATTTTTTTTTTTTTATCTTTTTTTTTNTTTTTTTTTTTTTTTAATAGTCAAAAGCAGCATCAGATGATATTTTACTGGGGAAGGGAAAAATACCACTCTTGCTGGCTGCAGGGTTTACCTGCCAGTTCTAAGATTTTTTGAAAGAAAGAGAGAAAGAAAGCAAACCATCAAGCTCTTCCTAATCAACCGAGAAATGCCTGGAAAAAGCACATGCTCTAAATGCACACAGGCACAGTTTTATTCCTCATATGACAGGCTTAAGTTAGTACTTCAGCCTCACAAAGAGGCAGAGCTCTCCCACAGACTTCACAGAAGCGACTGTATTGCAACGACGATAGCCAGAAGTTAACAGAGTAGGATCAACCAGTAATTAGTCACATTAGTCTTTCCTGTTGAAAAGAAAAAATATTACATGACCCACATCACTTAGAAACAGACTTGAATTTTCCTTGCTTAGAGCAGCTATTTTCCCATTTCAGCTATCCCACCTGCCCTACAAGCTACAACAGAATTACCCATTTGCCAGGATGCTCAACTGCACTATCCAGCACCACAAAATTGGTCTGGATACTTGGAAACTGTTTCCTTTCTACCACTGCTCCACCCCTTATTTACTCCTGACTGGACTGACATTAAGAGAAATCACTTTCCTGTCATGGATTTGGCTTCCAACTCTGGCTCAAGTCCAAGAGAGTGGAAAAACAACAAAAATATTTAAGACAATTCATTCCCTCAACATCCATTCTCATCTTTTAAATTACCAAAATAGTAACGGCATTTTCTATTCTATCCCTGCTGGGTCCTCCAGTATTATTCATCATTACAACTCATCCCTGAAACCAAGGTGTTAGGAGAATTACTGAAAGGATTAGACATGGTATGGATAAGAGCAGAACTTATGTTTGCAATAAGAAAATACGACATAAGCCTTGTTGCAGGTTATATAAACCTACTACTATTGCCCAGAATGGAAATGTTGTTTACAGGCAGGTTCTTGTACAGCTGCCCACTGTGAGCATTTTACACATTCTAAGTAGTCCGTTATCTTCAGGATACTAACGCTGCCCCAGGATTCACAGGACTGACAGCACAGGAATTGTCACATGGGACAAACAGAACGTTCCTTTTCACCCCAAAGGCTTCATAAGAAAAAAAAAGTTAAGAGCAGAGCCTGAAACCCTTTAGGTATAGGTGCCATATAAATACCTTCCTTCTTCTGGAGATCCCAGACTGTTTCAATCTGTATGTTAGTTCTGCATCTTACAGTCCTACATTTTCTAAGAGTTGCAAGTGTCATAAAAGCAGTGTAAGACACAAAAGGCATGTGTTGTGGAAAACAGATCCACTGGGAGATCAGCAACATCTTGTTTCTCCTCCACCCGCAGTTTAATTYGAACAATATGACTCTTTCCAAATCATCCTTGAAGTATAGACATCAATTAACAAATGGCAAACTGAGCATTAGCCACAACATTTTGCAAATAAATTGATGAGAAATGCTTCCAGACTCATGATGCTGATTAATTAAGGGACTCTAATGAGAATGGCAAATGTGCACTGACAAGATCTGATCATCTCTTCTGCATCATTTAACACTTATTGATGGTTTTGCAAATACAAAAATCAAGGACTAAGGCATTAGTATTTCTCCTGTTCTTTTGAATCTTGAAAAGCAAGAGCAAGTTATATACAGCTCTAAATATTACATTCAAACAGAAGCAAGTTAATAAGAGAAAAGAATCGGACCACTTACTATCTGTGAATCAAAAGGTAAAAATTACACTGAAGAAATTTAATGTTCTTTGGTGCCAAGTGCAAGATAACGAGCGTAACTAGCAGCCATACCATTGAATTTTTCACACTCTGCAGCAAGCGCTCGTGTTGCTCCGCTATGGCCAAAGCGGCCGAGTGCACCTTCTGATAGATTGCTTCCCCTTCTCTTGTCTGAAAGATGAATAGTCCTTCTCCTGTGTCACACATCCTGCCAAAGCGAGAACAGACAGCATCCAAACGTGAGGTTTTCCTTTGTTCATGGTGATCTGTAAAGTTCAACTTTAACATGCTGCTGCAGAAGCTCTATCACGCAGATAGTAATAAAAACCAAAGGTTGTTGAAATACAGGACAAAGTTATCTAGAAGTCTTTATGTCTGGGTCTTAAGAGCTCCAGTCCAGTCTTATTATTTTAACACACCTTGGTGCTTCTTTTGCCAACAGGGGCACTAATCTCTTAAACTGTAGAGAGTTTATGCCCAAGACCCAGATTTTAAAGGTTTACACTCCTAACTAGAATGAATGTGCCAAAATTACTCTGTCTTCGCCACCTTCCAAGCTTTTAAACGCTGCCTGTAATGAACCCTAGTGACTATCCAGAAGATCCTGTATGTTGTGCTTGCCATCAGAAGCACTGGTAAGGGAAGAAATATTACCTCCCTGTGCATTTTTCAAATAGGCCAAGTTAAATTTTATTAAACTGAGAAGATCCATTCAGAAGAGCACTGAGAAAGTCATTCTACTGATTTTGCACACTAGTTGGTGAGTACAAGCTTCCTCTAAGACCTGCAGGAAGTGGTTCTAGTTTTATTGGCCTACAGCAAAGCATCCATTTCGACAAAAGCAAGAAAACTTAACTGGAACTTACAGGTGACATTTTAATACTGAGGCTGGGGACATAAAGCAAGAACAGAATTCCGCTTCTATATGGAAAACTGCACTCTCCTTCCAAACTTTCCTAGCTTTGAAAGCAGAGTTTTGCCTTCCACTTGAAACACTAAAGACATACCCTTAGCAGTCCCAATTGCATCATCTTACCACCACGGCTAATGTGTGATCAGTTAATTGAAAAATGTGTGTGCGTACACACACACAAACTACCCTTTTTCCCAGAGAAAAAAATCCTGCAGTAATAAGGAGGATGGACATTTAAACACCTCCTCTTTTTCCAGGTAAGTTAACTGTATGATTTGTTTCTTTTACTGTTGTAATTCTTTAATGTGGTTATCTAAAATAATATATCCATATCACTTAAAAAGCATTTGACAGTTGAGTTCAACAAACAGAAGTTCTAGCTTCAGTCCCACAAACACTTTGGCTCATTAAAACTGAGCTGCAGGAAGCAATAGAGAACAATGTCTCTAAAAGACAAGGAAATGCTTTCAAATTCCTTATTCCATTTGTGAAATAGAGGGAAAACAGGAGTATAACCCATGAAAAACAAGAGGCCTTTCTCCATTATATTAGCTTGCTTTGGGGAAACAACTTGGCACTCACTGCTCTGAATTTTAAACTCCAGCTCTCCTACTATAGGGCCACTTGTGCCCAAGGGCCTGTGTTGTACAAATTCAGGAATATATGYGCCCCTTCTTCCAATCTGTCCATCCAGTTCTCTAGCTCTTGTACAGCTTTATTTTATAAAGCAATATACAATACTGTCAGGCTCCCCCTATAGTCCCCTGAACACCGCAACTTTCCCAGTCTTTCCATCTACTCTCCCCCCTCCACCCACAGGCACCTGTATTTGGCAACTGCTTGCACTCAAGCTGCAGCCTGGGATTAGGAGCTTTATTTGCTTTCATTTTACATTTAAGTATTTTACATTTTTATAGGGGGCACAGACTAGCCTCTCCCTGAGGAATGTAAGCTCAGTCCTCAGCAGTGCTCAGAGCACCACCCAGCACCACCACGGAAAGCAACGTACTGTAGCAACACACACCTACCTCCCTGCTTCGAACGTGAACCAAGAGGGGTCCCGTCCGTAGCGCCGGAGGGCACTTAATGGCCAAGAGATGAGTTTTATTCTGGGATTCTGGATGTCCCAAAGACAGATATTCTCAAATGTTATCTGCAAGGTACATTCCCCATGCACATCTAAATTAGGGGATGGCATCAAATACACATTGAATCTCTCTGGGAGAAAAACAAAAGGTTAGTCTAAAATCCCTGCCCATTAAACGTACAAGTCATTAAAGGAATTTCCTATTTTCCACCTCTATTACAAGACTATTTCCACTTTGAACAATTAATCCAAGAGCAAACACTCAATTTCTTCCACTAACTCAATATTTGGGGCAGTCAAAATGCTACGCATGAAGGGCTTCAAAAGATTTGTGCATGCATTCAGATACAGAAAGGAATTGCACCATCATAATCCTGACCTTTACAAGCAATTAATAAAATTGTGTGCATGAATAAATACACTGCAAGCACATTTGTGCATATAATTAATTTATTTGCATAGAAAAGTGAAGTAGCCATGGACTCAGGTTTTGCAGGCAATTACTATTATTTATTTGCATTACAATGTTGCCTAAGAGCCTCAGTCGCAGACTGAAACTCTGTTGTAGCAGATCCTGTACAACAAAACACACAACAAAAGAAAGTCCCCATCTCCAAGGGCAGAGAAAGAAAAGTGCTATTCCAAAATAATTCTAAAATCCATAATAAGATTACCATGCTTATCTCTGGTAGTAACAAAAAATAAATAAAAAAAGAATGGCTTGAAAAAACAGAGTTTTCTTTACACCAACTTACTTCTAGTTTTCATATCACAGTCCAAAAACTTCAAAGTAATGCAATCAATAAGGATTTAAACGGTCAACATTTTATGTACCTACCACTCTGCTCCCTTTCCACTCCAGAYGCCAACAAGTCAGGCTCTCCAAGGCTAATGTCATTAATTCGTGTTCCGAGACACTCCATCTGCAACACCTTGCACCACTCATCTGCCTCAAGTTCTGTATAAATGCCCAGAAAATCTGTGTGTAGGTATAATACATTTATAATTTCACAATTAAAGCCCCTATGTTTTCTAATGTGCTTTGCCATTTTACCCACCTGACTCACAAGCAAAGGTTTTAGATGTGTCATCACTGAAATAAATTCCAACAGCATGCTTCTTTGTGCTTTTTGGCAGTCGCAATATATTCTTCACATTATTGAGCTCTGTAACCTGAAAAAGCACAATTTGGAGTTCTGATTAGGGCCTTGAAAAAATAAATAAATAAAAATATATACATATATACATCAACAACAACAACCAACTTGAAGACGCTGGGCAACAAAGCAGCCACATCCTCCAGTTTGCCCCTATCTGTTTGCGAGCTTCAGTGTAACCCAATACAAACAGGATTTAAACCAAGAGGCTGGTAGAAGAATCAGTGCTTGCTTCAGTTCAGGAAATTTAGATGAAGAGCATGAGGAAAACCAACTTGATGTAGCAGAAGCAAATAGAGGCTAAAAGCCTAAAGAATCCACCCATTTGGAGGAGCAGATTCTATTACAGCTTTCTTCACGGAGGACAAAACTGTAAGAATAGTGAAAAACTTCTATCTAAGCCATTTTTAATGGAAAGTTGAAGATTTGTAAGAATGGTCCACTTAACTAAAAACATGTTTTTAGTTGTTTTTTTAATTAGACATCCAAATGCTTTAAAAGTTCACAAAGTGAATTCAGGCTTTTAGACAGATTTCTGTTGCTTGGTTGACAAAAGACAATTGGAAAAATAGCTTTCATTCCAAAAACTGAACACGAATCTTATGTTACATATAGCTTCAGTAAATACATACTGCAGGCACATTGTATCTCTCTAATACCTGTTTTTCACCCTCATGCCCATAAATAACACTCTTCATTATTTCATTCCTTTTAACATTTAGGCTAATACCCAACAGGTACCTTCACTCCTTTGGTGGCACAGACTAGAACCTTGTGGAATGATCTTGTACCAAGTAATACTATCTCTAAATACAGAAATACAGCAATTGTTTCATCTGAAACATTAAGAAACTACAGAGAGTAATCAGCACTGTAAGGCCCAGCAAAAGGTAGTAGCATTTCTCCAGAGCACCTTGACGCTCACCAGGATACCCATTGCATCTCCGGGGCTTTTCATCCTAAACCAGCATCTTCTAATCAAGTTACTGCCCATTCCCTTCTAGCAAGAGAAAAAGGGCAGCCAAAGTGAGACTTCAGAGCAAGATCCCTGAAAAGGTAATCTCACTGAATTGAAGGGACAGAGAGCAATTAGTGGGCAATCTCATTAAAGAAAAAATAAATATTAAATAAAGGAAGTGACCAGCACAGCCTGTGTCTGGAAGCTCACTCTGCAGACGATGACAGAAGGAAGCACCAAAATGAAAGGAACATCCCACAGAGAACATGCCAAGCTTTCTGCCAGAGCTGCCAAGTTTAGAAATCAGGTTTTTATAGCCTCCAGGTTCAAGATTTTAAGAAGTGTCAAAACCGAGACTTCCTAATTGTGCTTAATTTTGCATGAGCATTTCTTACTCTTACAGGAGGTCCTGTGATAGAAGCACATTCCCCAGCGCTAACAAGACACCGACAAACTCATTGTTAAACATGACAAATCTGTCATAACATATTCCCATCGTACTCAGCACATGACAGGTCAAGCACAAATTGCCAGCTGCCAAGTTCAACTCTCATTCTTCTCATATGCCACAAAATTATTCAAATGCAAGACAAAAGAAGAGTTAGACTTTTTCATTCAGGACAGCAGCTACCCTGACATTTATACCGAACACATTTACATTTGCTGCATGCTAATGAAATCAGACCAATGATGAAGTACGTACCTAACCAAGTTCACGTTAACAGTAGCAGAATTTGGCCGTACATTTTGCTAATGAATTATTTATCTAGGATCCATTCCAACAAAAAGCTCATTTCTTAAAATCAAGCATTTAACACTGCTACTGCTGGAAAACACAGTAGTGTTCTCTAGTGTGATGAATCCCAAGGGTGCTATGGCAGGGCTTAAATGAGGTCAGGAAAGGTCTGTACTAGTCAGGGAACAGCAAACTACCTCTCCTCACCGACACCGAGCTCAGAGCTAAAAGCCAGTTAGGCAGCTCTGAAGCACTACCTGCTCAGCCGCTGCTCATGCTCCGCTTGAACCCCTGGGGACCGAGCAGCACGCGCTGCCTCGCAGCGCCGCTCAGCAGAGCAGGGAGGCAATGGACATCCCAGCGAGGCAGGCAATGGACATCCCAGCGAGGCAGGCAATGGACACTTGGCAGCATGGGAGGTCGCAAGCTATTGCATGGCGCTGGGGAGAAACAGTGGCACTAACAATCCTGTGTTCAGATTGAGTCACACACCTCTGGGCCAGATGGGAGCAGAAGCACATACCGCTGCTGGAAGCATGAGAAGGATGAAATGAAACACTGCTTTGTCTTTATGCAGTCAAGGACCAACAYGTTTCTGATCAACACTTCTGTTACTAGGACTCCAGTCTTGTGCATCTTATATTCCGCATGCCCAGCATCCCTAGGACCGCAGTCTACCTCCCAAGCTTGTCTTGTGTCATTAGTGTGGCAAGCTGCAACTACTCCGCTCCCCCTACACCAGCTCCTGCACCAGCCCAACACATGATTCTCACTTCTCTTCCCTATAAGCAAGGGCAGACACTTTATGCCAGACTCACATTTCAGTGGATCTTTGCAGATTTGTGCAAAACTCAAGGTGGACAGAAGCATAGTTGTTGGGTGACTTGATGTCAAGACAGCATAAAACTCCTTCTGAATTTCCCTTTTGAAGGGACTAAGTACAGAAACATGGACAGAACAATACAGCTGTTTGGGAGCTGAGAACAGCAATGTTTTTTTTTTCTTTCTTATTATCAATTCCTCTCAAAAGGCTATGTAGTACTTCACTGCAGTAGTCTTAAAGGTAGAGAAATGCAACCCAATAGCAATTTTACAGGATGCAGCTCATGCTTGAAATCCTAAAGATCATCCTTCTGAACAGAAAAATTGTTTTCATTTGATTATGCTTTTTCCTACATTTACTCTTTATTAGGGTACTCCTAACCATACTACCTTATGAAGTAGGCAAAACAGATTATCTAAACCATTATTTATCTCTCATCTGTTACCTTTACAGTGGTCTATTTTGCTTTGCTCAGATATCAACCAACAGTAATTCATCTTTACAGGTGAAATCTCTCCCTCTGTCAACATGGGAGCAGAGAATGAAGATGCAGAGCACACGAGTGTTGCCAGCATTGGTGCAAGTGGAACTCAGGATGACCAGCTTTTCCCCAGGTCTGCAGGGTGGGCATACAGGGAAGGGAGGGAGGAAGGGGAATACAACAGGGGTACATCTAGAGCATGAGGAACAACTTAATACTCAAGGGGTAGTTACAAATCTCTGTCATACAGCCCTTCCCATGCACTTTTCCCCCATCTGAGGGCTATATGTTGGGATAAGGGAGGAGATGCAGAAGAGTGACCCGAGATAAGTACTGCACACTTCTGCAGCGTGGGTAAGTCAGGTGCTTCTAGGGAACACTTTATATGCTGTGCAAATGCAGAATAAACTATACTGCAYAGGCATAGTACAATGTATTACAAATACATCCCTTCCGAGAGTCCTGTCTCAGAGCCTGAACAAATAAAGTTGCAGGTGATTTCACCCCTTAGTGATATCTTGAAGATAACTACTGAATACTGAAGGTATTTTCATCAATTTAAGTGATCATCAAATCATTTGCAGCTCATGCTTTATCCATGAAATGGGGAAAAAGGTATGTATATATGTAGAAAATGTGGATACAACATTTGGCAGCTCTGAGGCTATTTTGTGCTGCATTGACTCCTTGCAAGCTCTTGTATAATGGCATTTCACACAGCACAGTCTTTCTGAAATTCTTCACATGCATCTGAAGATTTCCTGATGGCATTCATTTCTGTACAACTGCACAAGCTGACACTGAAACACCTCCCTTCAAAAGGTGATTCTAACCCCCAATCTAGGTCCAAATAACTATGGTAACAGGTATGCTATCCGTCTTCCCAGCTGGTTTCACACCAAGTTCTTCTTTGGTGCAGGACACTGTGCACACAGGGAGAGTAACAGTTTGACAAAATACGGCACGTGCGAATCTTTTGGAAATCAATGGCACTAGTCATGTCACACAGGGGAGTTTTTGTCAATTCAGGGCTTTCCAGCCTGTTTGCTCATGCATGCTTTCCRCCCGAGAAACAACCTTGTTACCCATCTACAGTTTTGCTAGCCATAAATCAACAAACAGCTGCCCTGTCCTGCTTTTTGAAGCTGAGCTGCTACAGTTTTCTTCTGAGCGATTCAGGGGTACTCCAAGATGGGAATAGCCCCTCCATGCAAGATTCAACTCTAGCCAAGAAGTTATTCCTGCTGCTGAGGCTCGACAGCACACCTGCGTTCCTAAGGGAAAATTGTTTAAAGATCACTTGATATTTGCCCTGCTGTGTCACCCAGCAAGATGCTTCAAAATACCATCATTATCCCAGGTGCCTAAACCGCCTTCCTGTTGCTTGCACTTATGCAACAGATGGTTGAGAGTGTCTGGCACATACGCACTGAATTCGCACCAAAAGTGGCAGGCTGCTAACAGCCCCTCTACTGTGCTCTTGGAAAGAGCTCAGGAACAGACACGGAGCACCTGCAAGGATCTGACGCTGCAGCTCTCTTCCTTGCATTTTTGCAACAGTTCTCCTCCTGCCCAAATCTTGCAAGGAAGTGTTCTCATGGTTGGTTGAATTCCTTGATCTAGGACAAATAAAAGCATACAATAATTTATATTTATAAATTTAATTCTAAAAGGCAAGAAAAAAAATCACAGGATACACTCCTAAGACAGTATTTAACAGTGAAATTGTAAGAGGAATATTATTTTGTCTAGGAGTTAAAAGACACTTTGCACACTTCTCCCTTTTACTTTCAGGCCTGCTTTATGTTAAGGTGACAATCTATATAACTGAAATACATTACACTAGATTGAAAACTAAAATACTTTGCTGAGCTACCGTGGTGAGAGCTCAGAGTCAGGAACAGGGATTAATCATTAATTTCTCAACTGACACTACAAGGAGACAGAGCTTCACCCTGACCAGATACACTCGGGCAAAAATTCTTCCATCTCAGTGCCAGCATATTCTCTTCAAAAATTATGTCAAATGCAGAGTTTACCAAAACATAACCTTCACAGGCCTTTGAATTACGTATATAATTCTTAAATACCAGTAGCCTTTCAGTATAGAACACATGGGAATATTTGTCTACACAACTGCCACTTTCAATGGTTTGCAAATATCTAGTGTTTTAACCTTAAAGACTTCACCCTTCTCTCTTGGCCCACTGGATATTTGCCCGGTGAGGACTACGGTGGTGCACAGTTTGCAGTCACTGCCGCAATTCCAGCCCACTTCTGTTTATGCTACTTGCCTGTACACATTTAGCTATGTAAACATAGCATACTTTAAAAAAAAAATTAAGGCCAAGAACAACTACCAGACTGAGATTCACTTTTTACTTGTTCCCAGAAACTGCCCCTCAAGCTGCACGAGCGGCAGAGCTGGGCACCAGAGCCACAACCCTGAGCTTTGCGACAAGCTTTGGGTCCTTCTCTGCACAAGTGGCACATCCATGCTCCGCAGATCTGCCATGAGCCTTGATTCACGGCTTTGCAATAAAGATGCCAAAGTGTCCTGACAAGTTGCTTTAATTCTTTTAAAGTCCCACACCAGACATTTTATTCATAGTAAGTGATAGTATTCATTAAAATAAATGTTTAACAGCCAGCTATTAGCAGAGTGGTCATACTTTAAACGTTTAATTTGCTACTAATACAGTTCTGCATTAGCAAGCCTGGAAAACAATTACAAATTACACAATTCAATTTTCCAAATGGATTATTCCATAACTAGACAGAAAGACTGTTTAAATTACTTCTGTTGTTTCAAGGCAAGATTAATACAAACGGATTAAAACTTACATCCCCTTGAGGAATCAGTATATTCCCATCAGCAGTATGCTATTAGCTGGTTTTATATTGGAATATTAATGATTCTTCTGATACATTGCAAAGTCAAAAGCCCTTTAGAGAAACAATTTTATTTCTGCATTGCCCCAATATTATTTTAAAGCATATGGTAATTTGTAGATGATTATTTATTTATATTTACCAAATGAAAGCTAGACAGCTACCTGAAAGGCAATTTTCTGTCCAGATTTTGTAGCCTGGATCCTAATTATTTTTTCTCCCTTGTGGGACCAGATGAATTAAGTGGACAATTTGCTTTGTAAATGCAGATTTCCAGCGCACTTCATAAGCTACAGATGACTGTTCTCAGATGACTTGTGTCTTAAAAAAAAAACCCACCCACCCACATCCTTAGTATGCTAACCTTCCCACGTTTAAAAAATAAAACAAGATTATGGAGTATTTATAGGTCAATATTATACGAAATGTACTTATTTCTTTTGTTCTTTTAAACTTTTCTAGATAGTGAATTTGCTAAGCCTCTAGCCTATGCATTAGATTTAAAGGAAAAGCAGATGCAGTGAATGTATGATTTTGATTTCTTAAATAAAAATAGAGATTTTTCTCTCAATATATACATACACACACACTCAATTTCTGAGAAAGTGCATACAAGAAGATCACGTCAAGCACACCCTGACTTAAAGTAGCCTAACAAAGCGGTGTCCAGGTCTCTGGACCTGGAATAAAGAATGAATTTAATTAGTTCTGAGATGCGTCCATTAAGCTGAGCTAACTAAACATTATCAACCTGCCGGCAGGATCCAAGAGGCCCCAGCTCACAGCAACCGAGATCCAAGACTGCTGGTGCTTTAGCGGGGTGTAACAGGTATGTGAGAAAGTCTGTCGCCAGTAAAATGAGAGGTGGGAAGAGCCAGTCACAGGACAGAGAGAAAAGGGGGGTTACGCCAGCAAGCTTTGAGTGGGGAAAAATGTCGAAGATCAGCTTTTGGCGCAGAGCTGCACAACAGGGCACAGATGTCATGCATGCACACAACGTATGCACACGCGCACACCCCAGCTCGGCAGTGTTGCAGACACACTGTGACCCAGGACTCCAGTGGACAGAGGAGACACCCTGACCAGATGAAATCACCAAGCAGCTCTTCTGCAGTCTCAGTCCAACAGCAGTTCAGATATGGTGAGAGGCACCACAATGCCAACAGGACAAGTGTTCTAGACAGACTCTTCCTGGTTCAATAAATTGAAAGTAACATTTGCACTTGAATTCATCACAGAAAAAAAACAATTTAACACTTCATTGAGCAAAGCAGGTGCTTTTGAAAGTTCAGCTGCATTTACTATTTTTCTTTTCCTGTCCTTTACATTTTTATGATGGATTAAAACTTTCCCAAGACTGATAAGGTAAACAGGGACTCCTCAGTTTTCTAGACCTGATGCTGCTTTCAAAGCCTGAGAATCAGGCTTCAGACCCCAGGTAGGAGGTTAGCAACCACATTCCTTGAACATCGGTAATCTGTAAGGAAGGCTTTCTCTCACAGTATCATCCATCAGGCTGCACTGCATTCATCCTTAGGTTCATTAGCGCAAGCTTTTGACACGGTGACACTTGACATGTTAACAGGACTGACTGGTCTTCTCATTTGTAGGATTGACTTTACTGTCAGAGACTGAGAAGCAGCTTTGTCCACAGGTGACAAAATCAGAATAGTCAAAGAGACTACACACTATCAAGGTGTTCCTACAACACCTGGCTAGGTGCCTACAGATGAGGGCAACAGCTACGACTAGTACTCATAGCACCATCCATTGGGTCTAAGATACCCAGTATATGATACACAAAAAACTGGCTCGAAGTTAGATGAAGGCTCTGCCATATTAGTCATTTTTTAATTATCAGCTATGCTTTTTATAAGAACCAGCTCAACTATACAGCAGTAGTGACACATCGTCCTTTTTTAACACCTCATTGCATAACACTGTTAGAAGTATTTGCATCATTCACCACCTTAGAATTTCACACATTTACAAAGCTTATTTAAGAAGAGAAGATGAAAAATCACTTTTATCCACATGTTCTCTTTTTGTAAGTTAACACATTTTTGTCAGAAAGTGCTATTTAATATTCATCAACTTCCTCTCAGTTAGGTTCAGTAAAAATAAGCAGGACCTGTCAACTTTTATAGTCACTGACTCTAGAACCAGGAAACAGCCTCAGTTTCCATCTCAGTGAAACAACGGGGACACTGCAGAGCCCCATTGCCAAATGGCAACACCCCAGAGGTGAATGACAGCCCACAGGGCCCAATAACTGCGCTTAAACAGCTCTACTTGCAGTTCTTCTAGCACTGCTTCATTTACAGAGCATGCAGAGAGAAATGAGATGCAGAGAACAGTGATGACAACGTTAGAGTCAGCTCCCACAGATGAATATTCTGCTGCCCAGTCATCCAGCCTGTCCGCACCCCTAACAGCTATCAGCAGGCTCATCTGCAACATCCAGGCTGATATGGTGTTAGGAAGAGAGATCTCTCCATTTTATACAGGCAGACTATAAGCTGTCTGGTAGAAACCTTGACTTTACCTGCCTTATTTTAGCTCTACATACCCAAGACCTGAAGCAGAAGGAAGTTTACGGGAAGGGTTCAGAGAATGATTGCCAGCTCTAGTCTAGTGTGGCAGGTCCAAGACAGGAGAGGAAAAAAAAAAAAAAAAAGAGAGAAGAGGGGGGGGGGGGGGAAGAGACAGAAGCCCAGATCTTAAGTATATTCAGGTATTCAGCTTAAGATTCAGAACTCTCCCCTTCCTCCTCCCCCCACAAAAGGGGACTCAAGAAGTGGTCAGTTCACTCCAGCTAGAACCAGCAGCTTTCAGGAATACCTGCTGCATTCAAGTGTTCTACATTAAATTTGTTTTACTTCTCCAAAATGTAAAAGTTTGTTCTCATTCCTAAAGCAATCTGAAAAGATTCAGGCTTAGACCACGATCCTAAAGCAAACCCTGGATTGCTAAGTCTTTATAAAAATAATTGCTCTCTGGTTAGGCACAAAATATTCATGTAAGATGTTTTACTACTTTTGAAGTCTTTTTCATCAAAACGTCAGTCAAGACTAGGCTTTGCTTTAATATCTATAACTTAGTAGTACATATCTGACAACTTATAGATACAGCTTTCAAAAGTTGAAAGCGTAAATTTTGCTGTTACTAAAGCGTCAGTTCAACCAGGCAATTCCCAGTAACTTCTAAGGCCACGGAGTTTAATCATTGTTTGTTCCTGTTAAATAAGCTACCAGAGAAGATAATAAATGTATAGAAGAAAAAAAAGTTGAACATTAAGTAACATAGACTAAGCTTATGGGAACTTGATTGATAAAGCTGAAAATCTGTTGAAGTTAATGGAGCTTTCTATGGTGCTTCAGTCTGCAGATCCAGATGCAGGAAACTGCTTCTAGGTTATATGCGACAAATGGCAAGTGCTAACCTACATATCTTCKTGAAAAAGAAAATCCAGCCTTATTTAAATCCCTCTTGGATTTCAAATCCACTACTTAATTTGAACTTCACACCAGTGGTGCATGTGCTGCTGATGCATTGTGTCAGTACAATAGAGGAAATGAAGATTTGCATCAATAGTTGACAGAACCATGCCATCAGAAATGCAAGTTCCATGCAGGGCTGGAAATCGTTTAATATACACACTGTGCAATCCCCACAAATCAAAATATACACTTTACATTACTTTTGAAAGTTGCTTAATATAAGTTTGAATAAACTATTTCTGAGCATGATTTAGTACAAACAGCCACAGGGTTTTATGACCAATCAATTACAAGTTGTGGCATGTAGGCAGATAAATCACAGAATTCAGATTCAGTATTCCCTCAAGATCTCCTCCTAAATGTATGTCAAAATGAATAAGCATAGATCAGCCTCAAGCTGAGCTGTGCTTGCCGATTCCTAGGAATTTATGCACATAATTCTTGATCTAATGCATTAAGCTTTTTGCCAACAACGATTATAAATTAAAGAGTTTCTTATTTTCATCTCCATGTCCAGGAGAATTACACATGTAAATTCTCAGATGAATATGAATAGTGCACAAAACTTCAGCAAAGCTATTAAAGGGAAAACTATATTCTTTCCATATTAGTGAATTTAGCAAAGGTTTTCACATCACAACTGCAAGAAAAATTTTCATGTAAAAAAAAATTCATGTTGCCCTTCATTTCTGTGTCTAGTGTCTTCCCACAGATGCAAAATCCTAGTAAAATAGCAACCTGTCTTAAGTACCCAGCTTTCTGAATTCATGCCATGTTACCTTGGACATTTGTTATTGTAATTATGACTAAGAATAGTCATTCTGAAGTATTTCATGTCTGATCTAAAGCAAAAAGGATTAGGCTGAGGAGAAGAAAGGACTTCTTCTATAAAAATATTAGAGACATTCCACTAGCTTAGCAAGATGTACTAGCTGGAAAGCACAAAAGAGGTAATGCTCACTCTGCCGCTACATTATCGAGTGAAGGAACATACAAGTGGGTTTAGGACTTTGATAGTAAATAAGTTCCAGTTTTCAGTCCAAATAATACATGGCAACTTAGTTTTTATTCTTTATTGTATGTAAAAACAAATGTTGAAAAACAAGCATATAATCAAGTCTTACCTTGTGATAGCATCTAAAGTAAGCAGCACGCTCATCTGAGAACTTCTCCAGCCTCTTTGGACCTTTGCTTGAAGCTTTTTTGAATACTAACCAGCATCTCTGGTAAATCTAGAGATACAAGAGAATAAACTTGGCATCTCCAATGACTTGAATATCACCAGTATTCACATATAAGTTAAACTCATAAATCAGCTGTTGCTCTGGAGCTACAATTAATGGCTCTTGGTAGCTTAGACTTAAACAAACAAACAAAAAAACACACAGGCTAATGGTTAGTTGCAAACCATTTCCTTTAAGAATCTCTGCCTGTATCGTAATTTATGAAGACAGTGCATGCCTGCATGAAAGGTTATGGAAAGAAAAAGCTATAGGCAGTATGCTTGCAAATATAGGGTTTCCAGGAAACAGCTCTCGTTTTTTAAGGTAACACACTTTCCATTTTAATTAATTTGATAACATTTCCAATTTTGCATGCTTAAGGCAGATATGAAGAAACCTTGAGCAGACAGGCAGGAATGGAGTTTCTACCAGACAAGTACAAGAGATTACCTGTATAGGCATTTACAATTGTAACATCAATGCAGAAAGGATGTTACTGGGTAACAGAAAAGCCAGATCATTTATGTGCAGAACATAAGACCACTCTGACCACTGGGAATTTTGCTTTCAGGGTCTGCTATTTAAATTTAAGTCACTTGGGACAGATTTTGTCTGTGCACAGTGGTTGAAAAATACCTTTCCATCCACAGTATTAAGCCACTTCATTTCCTCAAACTTTCGTCCCCCCCATTTCCTGCAATCTACCCATCTATTCTTCAACTGTGTTGTACTTTCTACCACCCTATTACATTTAAACCTATGCCTCTCAGCTTAGATAACTGTGCAGAAAGAATTAAGCATTGCCAACAGTTTACAGCCTACATTTAATCAGTAATTCAAAAGTAACACCTGCTAAGTTAGAAATAAAATAAAAACTTCCGCTAAAGTTAGTGTGATTTCAAGGAAGAAATTCTGATCAGTCACTGTCAAACAGAGTTAACAGCTCTGGCAGAGCTCAAATTCACTGGAGTTGATCAGTGATTAAACCCACTAAAAACATCTCACCACCTCCAACTGCGCCAGCACCCAACAGGTAACCCAACAGGTAACCAGCTGACAAGGCAATCCTTTGAACCCTTGATGGGTTTCCAGCCACTTTGAGCACAAAATACAAGTCATACCTGCAAAAAGTAGCCATAACTTTGTTTCTGTGCCCAGAAATGACTGAGTTGACTACTTGTGCTTCTTCCACTGGCTTTTAGCTGTTTCCGTGAAGTTGTTCAGGGAACCACATTATCCCCCTGGTTTTATTATCCTGCCTCACGTGTGGGCACTCACATTCCTGGCCCACTTGCCTGGAGAAGCATTTGGCACACCGGCAGGCTGTTCGGATGCCAGGCAGCAGCTGAACCTATCAAGACTTTGATCCAATTTTCCAGCTTATTGGCCACTCAACAGCATGTTCTGTTGAATGCAAAAGCTTGAATCGAATTGTTCAAGATACTAGACACTGACCAAAATGAATGCTTAACACCAAAAAAGGAATTCAAATATGTACCAGCTTATCCTGGAAGAAAGTTTTGCCTCCTTCTGTGAATCTTGCTTGCTGGGCCCAGGTAACCTCATCAGATTTCACAACAAAAGCTTTCCAAAACCTCCTGCAACTCTGTATGAATACTCTGTCCTTTTGCTTTTCAAAAAAGCTGTATTTTTAACTGTAGGCATTAAAGGCCCATAGAGAAGAACAGAATCCTCTTGTAATGCATTAGGCATTACACAACATGCCCCAGGACAACACAACCACAAAACGGGAACATGCTCAGATATTTGCACTCAGAAGCACTTCAGGTCAGTAAGCATCTCAAAGCTGTAGCTGCAATGCTGACCTCAGCAGCACACAGGGCAGAGTAGGAAAATTATTTTCTACACTAACAAGGAAATAAAGAATTTTGTTCTGCCTCTGATTGAGTACAGATCCAAGTTTGTCATCACCCTTCCAAACACCACTATGAAGCGTAGGCACTATCGACACCAGACTCCATTCAAGCATGGTAGATGACTAGAAGTTGGTGCTATCAGGATTTTATTGTCGTAGTTTAAGAATTGAATATTGCAGCACCAAGACCAATTCTTGGATTTAAATCAGAATTAGAGAAGAGCTGGGAAGAACCTGCTACATTTAAGTACCTTCAAGAATGAAAAAGCTAAATCAGTCTCCAAAATAAATACTGGACTTGAAGTTTTGATTCTGTTCCAAAATTAAAACAATTTTTCCTCTAAGAGGAAAAAAAACAAAAAAAAACAAAAAACAAAACAAAACAAAAACAAAAAAACCCACACACTTCAAGACTGGAATATGTCATACCAGCACCATCAGCACAAGATCATCCAGACTAAAGTACCTGAGAAGAAAGGAAGGCACATTACTCATCATAACTTGATAAAACTGGAGGAAAGCTGCTCAGGTCATAAAGGTTCCTCCTCTGAGCTTCCTCCTCCTTATGTATCAGCTAATCAACTCTTTCTACAGCATCTCCAGGCTAACGGCCAGCATATTAGCTTTCTGCATTGTCAGGTTAAGGAGTCCTAATATTTATTTTGTCCTAGATTAAATAAAGTGTTTAACACCTACTGCACTTTTAAACGTAAGTGAGGCTGAGGCCTATCTCCCTACGAAACTAACCTCCACTGCTCATACTGTAGTTCAAAGAAAACGAGAAGCCTCTTTTTGCATCTAAGTAATGGCATTCTCATCAGAAGAGCTGTTGCTCCACAGCTGATGAACAGAGACCTACATTGCTGGTACCTACAAACTAATCGCCGGGTATCGAAACGCAGCTGGGTGTACCAGCAGGTTAACAGGCTGCCCACGCTATCAGCAAGGCTCCATTGCCTGGTTAACACTAYTGCTACCGCATCTTGTTCGAAGTTGCTCTTACACTACCAATGCTTGCTACCAATGAGGTGTTGCTTACCCAGCTCAGCACCAGCCGGAGGCTTGCCCACACTTTAAGGGATAAACAGCATGCAATGAATCCTTAATTCCCATAAGCATTATCTACAAAGTGACCTTTGTCCAATGAATTGCTATAACCCATCGGTAGTACAACTGCTTCTGCTCAGACTTAAATTGCTTGTCAGTGTAGTACCTGCCCATCCGGTCTGGGTCCATGATTAGAGTTACTGGATGTTAAGTTAATAGAGATGCTTAAGTCTCTCGGGAGAGTTTTCAATTCTCCCAAAATCATGCAAATAGAAAGCCAGTGACTTCAGTGTGATTGAGCCCTCAATGGAGCTTTGTCTGGCATTTATAGCAACAAAACAGACATTTTGTTATTGAGGTTTTTTTGTTTAGGTTTTTTTTTGGGGGGGGGCAAGAAAAATTAAAGAATTTAATTAGAGCAAAGTTATACACTAAACTACAGTTGTAGAATAAGGTATTTTATTTTGATTAGAGACAAATAAGTTTGTACCTAAATATACAGTAGTTTGAACTCCTGCTGAAGTCAGTGATCTGATGTTTAACTCCAGTCTGCTGAGTTACATAAACAAACTAAAAAGATATGCTCCTTCACTTAAGGCCTGCTTAGCATCTTTGAAAACATAAGACAGCCATCAACAGTGGATACTATTATCAGAGTAACACTTCTGCATCCCATATACTATAAGGGAACTTCTTAGACAACCGTCCAGCACAGTTGCAACTGAACATAAACTGCACAAGACCCTGAACCTCTAGCAATGACAGATTTAGTAGCTCCTGCCTCGCAGCACTGAAAGCCCAGTCGATGCAGTCAATGCACAGAAGAGACTGTCGCACCCAAGAACAGAGAGCTGATCGCTGAGCCTGTTACGAGCTACATATAGAGCAAGTAATTAGCTCTTTGATGCCATCATGATCCAGTGCGTGTCTGAGACTTGTCAATATTTCCTCAAGTAGAAGGTAACACACAAATTGTTTACACTGGTGCTGCTGTCAAAACAGCTCTAACAAGAACCAGCCCCAAATGCTCTTAGGTGTCTATTCAGTCAGGAATATTTAGCTCACTTATCCCTCAAATCAACATTTTCCACACTACTCCATGAATAGGAATTAGTTGACAGTGCTGCTGTAATTACTTCCACCTCAAACACTTGCACTGACAATGATTAGATAATCCAAAGAGCAAATCGGGATCCGATGTTATGCAAGCGACAGCTATTGCTCTTCTCTGCAGCACACCTCCTGAAACTTCCAAAGCACTCCCTGCGAGACCTTCCCAGAAGCCTAACCCCAAATTTAATTCAAGTATCAAAAATTAGCATCTACTTCCTGTGATCTCTTCTGAAAATTTCAACTTCTAACAGCCCAGCAAGCAGGCAACACCATAAAACTCTAGGGAAATAACGTGACTGTATGAAGTCGATTGTCCGAAAGCCAGCGAGGTGATCCAACATGCGTGTCCAAGGTCACGTCAAATCAGTCAGTTCTATTTTTGGCTCCTAAGATCAGCTGATGTAAGTCATTACCACCACTGAAGTTGAAGGAGGAGTGACTTCAAAGGAATTATGCAATCTGAGCATTTGGATCGCTGCCTCTCAGTACTATGCCTTATAAACCGGGCAGAATTCCTCAGTTATCCCCACCACTTCTCCTGATGCTGGAAATGCACTGCAAGGCAAGGAGCTATTACCCTCAGCTGCAACTGGCCACCATTCGGCTTAGTAAAGTGGAAAGATTTCCCTCCGACTTTTCTGGGTTTCATGGTTCAGATATGGTTTGAAATATTCTCATGCAGAGCAGGAAACTGAAGCCAGAGCCTTGTTGTCCTGCGTGATTGCCTGCATCCTGGACCTACCGTAAAAACAGGCATGAGCAAGGAAGAGCGCCATGTCAGCCACTACCACCTCCAAACTGATCAGAAAAGAAGAGCTAGATTTCAAACATTCAAAAATCTCATTCTTTGCTACATGAAAATTCTGCACAGGAAACAGAAGTCTTTGAATTTATAAAAAACAAAGTTTGCAGTTCAGCTCAAGTTGATTTTCCCCCACCGCTCTACACTTTGGTTCGGCAGCTGATCTAAAAAGAGTGCCCAGGAATAGTCAAACGTAGCTTAAAAATTTGGGGGTAATGCTATTTTTTGTATCTTGGGTCAGGGGGTGGGGGATTAAAACTCTAAGCCATATATTTCCTCAGCTAAATTTTTAAAAATAGCCAATGCACTAAGGCAAAACAAGCCTATTTCACTTTAGGGCCAAAGAATCCCATCGTGTACTTGTTTGTTATTTAACAGGGATAAAGAGAGGTCAAGGAGAATAGTACCAAGTATAGTTTGGCAAATTTGTCTTGCCAACAACGAGTAAGCCTCAGGGAAAGCTGCCCCATTTTATTATTGTGTTGTTTTTCTGCTCCAAAACAAAAAAATTCCAGTGGCATGCATTTATAGGGACTTCTTGTCGAATAAACAGCAGATCTGCTTTCCTAAAAGCAGTAAATGAAAGTGCTATCATGCAGCTTAGGGTGACATTCACAGTCTGGGCTACTGCCAAGAACTTGACTTCCGCAATTCTGATAACCTAAAGGACAACTCAGTAACATAAGCAATTTCTCATAGTATGTTCTCAGCTTCTTTGTACTAAAAGCCACACTGTTCCTTTATCCAAGACTGTAGACAACTCACCACTGAAGTACTTCAGTTGCACATGGAAAATTGAGAGGTTTTTGCACTAAACTTTGTCAGGGAACAACCAGTGGGTTGGAATTTTATATACAATATCCCTTCCAACAGGGAGGTGTTTGGTTTTTTTCTTTAACCACACATTAAGTCAGCCAGGTAGCATTAAATATTTGTATCTTAATTCCTGTATGTAAAAAGAGGCAGTGGTGACTATTCTGACTCAAAGGTAGTAAAGGGCCCTGAAACAGAATTCCAGGGCAGGTGCACATTTGTGACTGGATCTAGAATTTTTTCCTTTGCATTTAAAAAAAAATATATATATATATATATTTCCAGAAATCCAGCTTGTAACTCAATCATTTAGTTATATCCATTTCTCAGACATGTTTGAAACAGTAAACCTCCATTAGGTAGCTGTTTCTGTGAACAGCTGGAGGACAGCTTTCTATTAAAAAGGTCTAGGCATCACCAAATATGCCGCCTTATGCATCAAGTTTAATGGGATGTTTTGGGGAATCTAGTGAAGACTCCACAACTCTTCTGGGACATCACTAACTCCAACTAAATACTTTTATTTCTTCCATAAGGTTGTGATTTGCCTCTACTTCTCCAGCCCAGCTGTCTCTTCTGCTTCATCTCAAATAAAGATACTGTCCCCATATACTATTGGCAGCTGTGTTCAGCACTGTTTCATTCTGAAGAAAAAACCACACAATACAACTATAAATTATAAGCAGAGAGATTACCAGGAAGAATTATAGCTGCAAATGTACCTAAGTTGTACCTGAAATTTGTTTAGAGTGACTTTAAAAGTGCATGGAGAAGTAGACTGGTTCACTGGCTTTGCAAAATAAGCAGCAAAGTTGTCCACGTGTTGTCTGTAAAGATATAGCTGCACTTGGCAACAGGACAATTTTACTTTCCCAGAATATCCATTAATATTAGTGTTACAAGCAAGTGATATTGCACTATTCATTGTGATCAGGTTATAATGACTATATAAATCAAAGCTGTTTTATATCAAGCTATCCTCTTCTCCAGGGAACTAAAGAAAATAATCTAGACTTCTCCTCCTTCCCTCAAGAAAGATTTATATAGATGAATAAACCTCACTCATTCCCCTACATTTTCAGAAACAATATTTAAAATAAGAAGAATCAATCTGCGGTTGCTAATAGGAATGAAGCAGCAACCTCATCTCTGTGCATCCTGAACAGGCACAAGCGAAGACTGCTCAACACTGCAAAGCTTTGCCATGAAGTTACAAAACCTGACTTTGACCCTGGCTAGAACTAGCCAGAATAAGACAGTGGACAACTAAAAAYGCTTGGCAGATCTTGATGAATTTATATACCTTTTTATTCACACACATTAAATCATGATACAAAGCAAGTCTGCTGATCTAGAAGATAAAGTGTTTTAATCAGTCTTTCGGGGGGGGGGGGGCGGGAACGAAGGAACAGGATGGGACTTTTTCCTACTCTTCTCCCTCCCAGCTGAAATTGCATTAACCTAAAGTGGTATTTTTTAATTAAAGATTCAGGCTCAGAACTGTCATTTCTCCAGTGTTAGTTTAAAGTGCTGGAGAGCCAGATGTGAGGCTAGAGAGTCATTCCCATTTGGCACCCTAGTCAAAATGCACAACTAGAACTTTTGTTTTTTTCCATTTTGGGGTCTTTGAGGGTTATGGGGGATTCATTCTACACACAAGATTTACTTACTTCCAAAACACCCCCAGCGACTGAAATGCTCTTTGCCATGAAATAGGGCTCAGTTTGATTCACTGCAGGGTAAGGAGAGGCACAATCTAAGCACAGAGAATAGAAAGACTTGCCTGCATCCACCCTTTCATGCATAAAATTACTTGCCCAAGATTACTGAACAATTTAGCAATGGAGCCTTTGTTCCAGTTCGCATCCATGCTACGCTGCCGTCACCACTGGCACAGGTCAAGTTTGGCAGATTTCAAGATGGGCTGAGCTCATGCAAAGACAGGAAAAGATTTCCAGATGCATTCCTCCTTGGTAATAGAATTTTTAAAAAGGGCACCCAGGAGTTTGAGAGAACCCTTTACAGCAAATCCCTGCAAATGTCAATAAGGTAGTTTAGAAGCAATGTCCCCCCTTCAAACTATTGATGCACATAACAGCCAGAAGGTCCAGAGTTTAGCAGCATCTTAATTAGGGATCCTAGCCAGGTGCTGAAGCACTTTATCAGAGAAGTCTGCTTCTTTCTCCACCATGGATTTCAGGAGGGCTTCAAGAGGACACTACGGGCCCAATCCAGACAGGGCAGAGAAGCCAGACTCAGCAGGACACCTACAACAGCATCTGGACTTTGAGTACATGCACCAAGATAGGCTAGGAGCAACCAGGACACACAACAGGTTGGCACCTAGAACAGGCCAGTGATACCTGCTTAATGTAAAATGTAAATTAAGAAGAGAGAACTGCTATTTAGTAATTGTTCATCCCACATGAGTATCCTAAGCATGCAGCAAAGGGGTCATTTATTCTTTTCCTTCTCTACTCAGCGCATGGTGGCTTTTGGCAAGCATTCCTTACACACAGCGAGTTACAGGAGACCTGTTAACAAACTCCTGTGTAAATAAACTGCACAGTGTGTAACAAACTACACAGTAGATGTAAGGTATAAGCAGCAATGCTGTTTGACACGATGGAAGGAAATATAGAACCTGACTCCATTTTTCAATTTCTCTAGTGCCTGTCTAGCATTTCAGGACCTGAAAAAAGTTAAAAGCAAGACTTCAACTTCCAATCCATTCTCCTGCAGAAATCATTAGTTGGATGCAGTATCTTTAGACAGAGATAATTACCTAAAATATCCTCCTACTTTCAAGGCCCTTCTTTATGGGCTTACAGCCTTCACAGTAATAGTTTTTCATCAGGCACAGAAAAGGCTATCACTCTGGGCTGTGTTAGGCCATTAGAGCAAAGTGCCTCCCAGTGCCAAGAAGCATTTACAGCAGAAGTCCTCACTTGCTAGTGACAGTTTAAAAAAGTCAGAGTGGAGCTAAGCATCCAATTTGGTGCCTTGAACATCTGCTAAGCTTTATATATGAGCACAGTTAATTCTAGGCATGAAACTGGATAGGTGAGAAATCAGTCTAGGACTTTAGTAGCTAAAGGAAGGGGGGGAAAAAAAGTAAAGGTTTCCGTGCAGACTAAAAGCTGGCTGTGCAGGCAATTCAGGCTGGCTCTGCGCTCCGCAGAGCCCCATCGGATGTGCTGCTCTGCCGGGTCAGGCTGTTAGACTGGGCTGGTGAATTAACCCAGTTTAGTGCTGTCCTGGATTAGATAACTGCTGCATAACTTGAAGTGCCACCATGAATTATGGTTTGGGGGTTGGGTCTTTTTTGGTCACTCAATATCTGACTTGGTTACTCTAATTATGTGGGAACTAGAGGAAAATGGCATAGATACAGCTCATTAACAGTTCATGGAGCTGGCTAATTAGCACATGAAATGCAAAAAGGCTGCAGACCACATATGCACTAATCTTAATAACAGGAACTCGCCACTATGGCAAGAGCATAAGCTCCCTGGTTAGAGCAGCTGGAACAGGGATGTCTCCCGAGCTCCATGTCCAGAAGGCGCAGGCAGCCTCGCTCCGCATGCGGAGATGAGCTGTGCTTGTTCAGGCTCTGAGAAACAGGCTTCATTTCAGCCTCCTACAGCACACAATCATTTGTAAGAGCTGCATTTCAGAGCTGGACTCAGTTTCAAGACTACCTAAGTCGAGATGAGAAAGGCAGGAAGTATATGCAAACCTGGCCTTTATCTCTGCCGATCGCCCCAAACTGTCAGCAGCCCAAAGCCAGAAATGGGAGAAGGGCTTTAATTCCTCAGTCTTCAGTGTATAACCTGAGCTGTTCAGCTGTACCTGTCACCACCTGCCCACCTGATAAGTTGAGTTAATGACACTCACTATGCCTTAGGTGTTGCTTGGAGAGCCAAGGATGACAAATGCTGTATAAGCCAATAACTAACAGAGATAACAGTATTTTTTGGTCTGTTGTCATTCTTTGCCATTCACCAGCTAGTTTAACTGCAAGCTTCAGAAAACGTCACATCCTTTAGTACAATTTACACTACCTCCCATCCCCATACACACACACTCTCTCTCTCTCTCTCTCTCTCTCTCTCCACACCTCAAATAAGTCTCAAGGTATCCGTTAATCCATCCTACTGCCCTGCCACAAGGTCAGCCTATCTTATTCCTTCCACATTTTCTTTCCTGACATTACAACCCCGCAGCAAGCCATGGGTCATTCCCCCAACCCCTTTGGGAGCTGGATCAGTTTTAAAATTAAGATGAATTTGCATGAAACAGCAAATATTGCTACCAAGTGAATCACTGCAAGTTGGACTTCACCAAAATACAGTGCATTGTTAAGAGTGACAGAATTGCAGCCCCTTAAATCATGGTAACAAGCACTTCAGCATTACCTTACAGGACTGCAGCAAGTAATTGAAATCATTTGGCCTAGACTGCTAGACAGACCGAGGCTCTGCTCAAAGCTGCTGCAGGAAAGAGCCCGCAGCAATCGAAGCGCACGTCCCATTTCGAGCACTACGGCGCACTGACTTCAGAGCGGCGATCTCAAACRCACTGAATTACTGAAGGCCGGCGCACAAAAGGGTTCGAGTCGCACAGCGAACCCATGGGCCTGCTCTCAGTAGCTGGACTTGCTCCTGCGCACAAACTGATGAACCCACGTATAACGGAGTGCAGTTGCCCTGCCAGAATGTTTAAAGCTACTAACCAGATGAAAAGTGTCTCCTCTTAAAAGCATCTTGCTTCTCTCCAGTCAGAGCGCATTCCAAGTATAATGCCAGGCTTTTAGACAGTGTAAACCAAAACTTGCACACAAGTTTCTTCTCAGCAATGATTTGAAAAGCAAAACGACTAGACACTAGGATTTCTACCAAAGGTGTAACTGAGGCCAGCTTTTTTTTTTTTTTTTTTTTAAACTCTTAATTACTTCCTAAGAGAGACGGATCAAATAAGGATTCCGGAGCCATATTTCCCTGGTACATAACTTCCCACCTGCTTTTGCAGTCCTATGGCATTTGCTCAGACTTCACATTACTTCAAAGGGACAAATCCAGCTTCCGTTAATTTTTCGTGTCACTTCAGTGTAGCAGAAGTTAAAGTGCTCAAGAGTTCATTCACATTTAGGCAGACTCCAGCCTCAGCAAGGTATGAGTGCTGCCTAGAAAGCGTCTACGAAAGCTAAGCACAACACTGTCCTCTTACTTTGCACTGCTTCATTAAACAGAATGGCTACTTGCATTCTACCATGGAAGCACTGTGCCAAGAGCATGCCGCTCACTCGTATGCGGTAAATTCAGCACAATCAGTTAACGTCTATCTTCATCGGTGCTGATGCATTAGTCAGACCATTAAGAGTAGTTTTTCCCTTTGCTGATCATACAGCATTGATGGTTCCCCAGATAAACATTATACAGGAAGTAAAGGGACAACTTAATCTACTACATTAAGGTTATGGGGGGAGGGCACCAGTGATTTTACTGTATTGATATTTTTAATTGAAACAAGTTACATTATCTTCAGTAAAGGAAATAAAAAAATTTATATTCATTCCAATAGCCTGAACCTTCATCAAGTGCTGTCAGAAATACCACTGAAGTCAGACAAGAAGATAATAGGAACAGTCCATCAACACTCACTGTATACCTAAAACTACAGAAACATCAAATTAAGATGTCAGTCTCAGGCACAGACCTTACATCTGTTGCTTTTCTTTTAAAGGCTTTCACAGACACTGCAAGACGTACTAATTTATCAACGATCTACCTTCAATCGAGTAATGCCAGTTTACACCAGCAGCAGAATTAGCTTCACACTATATAACAAATTGACGATGGAAAGGCATCAACCGGGGGTGGGGGGAACTTCACCTTGTAACAATTGGTTTCCCACCATTCAGTTATTCTTGGCGCATTCTTCTGTACGCACAGCAGCTAGAAGCCAGCTGCAGAAGATGTACAGACCTTTGTCTAACAAAGAAAAAGCAAATAGCAGGAAAGGAGAACAGCCAGGAAAGGCGACTGACAGAAGACGCGGGAATTGTTTGAGATAAAAGCAGAAGAACATGGGCACCCCACTCAGGTGTGCACTGGACTTGAAGCGAGAACTCCACCCTTGAAACTAGATAGAGCATTGGCAAGAATCTCTTGTTTACTAGTTACCTCCTTTATGAAGGGAACCATATTTGGCAGGCAGACAGTCTGTTTTTGAAGCAAAACAATGAGAACCTGAAAGAAAACATGGAAGCTAATTTAGTGGAAGACATATGCTGGAAAATCAAAAAAGAAAATTGCTCTTTCTATTCCTAAAAGGTCACCATCAAAACTGCTATTTCAGACTCCAAACCACGATCTACATAATCTTGCACCTTCTGTCTTTCACAGGAAAAGTTAGAGAAGTTGTTAAGCTTGTCTCCTTGAACCAACCTAGGCTGTCTTGCTTGCCTGCACACAGTCGCAAAGATCAGGTTTGCCTATTTTCAAGGCACACAAACCTCAAAGTTTGCCAGCTCAGTTTTGAGTCAGCTTTGGATCACAACATCTTGGACTATGAATGATTTCCCAAAAAATTCAGGTGCTGCCCCAAAATGCAACTCAAAGATAGGAAAAAACAGTATGAAAAGTGGGGGCCATGGGAAGGAAATCAGAGGCTTGCTTCTCTGCTCTGTTTTAGAAGGCAATGTCAAGATATCATAAGAAACAAAGACAGGCAAAGCCTCCTTTCAGCTCGGTCTGAACACAGCACCGAGCGCCAGTCCCTTGTCCAACGCGCAGATGATGCAAGCCGAACAGCTGCTGCCCAACAGAGCTCTTGTCCGCTCACTCTGGAAACGCAATCTTGGCATCAAGGACCTTTGCTTCAGTACTTGAGGTAACTCCATCAAGATAGCTACTGACTTATTAGACTCAACGTCACATTAACTTTGTGTCAGAGGACGTCTGGAACCAACTTGTCCATGGCTGACAGACCCAGCTCCAGCAGCCAGATGGAGCTGCAGCAGGTCTCACAGGACATTTGCTCGTACTTCTCCCCTTCCCAGCTCAGGGACAGAGGCTCAAAAGAGTCCTAGAGCCTATCCCTGCTGCCACTGAAATGAACCAAGAAATCTTAATATATGTGAATTTGTTCCAACACCTTATTTAGCAGTTTTCTAAAAATATGAGTATCCAACAGGCTTAACATCTTGCAGGTTGAAGTTGGTACAGAGAAAATATTCAGTTTCTCTCTGCTGTCTCAGTACTTCCAGACTGAGAGCAGCTGTATGGTGAACACTAGAGCGTGATTAATGAGGCTGCTTCAAGTGTAGGTACAGGCAGACAACTCCCCCCCCACACCCCRGTCTTGCTTTATTCTTGTTTCCAGTGTTCACAGCTCATACTCCAAAATCCTCATATTAGGTTTCTGGCATGCTTATTCAAACACCAGTCTCTAACCATATGGTTCCAGTCCTGCAGATTGTCTCTCCCCCCATCTTATCGCTCCTCCCACAAGGCTTTGCAGAAACCGTGTTAGGCAGAACTTGTAAAAGTGCATGTCATTTTAACTGTTCAACAGCAATCTTCTCAATGGTGTTTCTACAGAAGTCAGTAGAAGCAGAAAACCCTGAAAGCTTCAACTCTTTCCAGTTTTTGACAACCATCAATTTCAACTGGAGCTAAAAACTTCCATTTTCTCATTTTTGATTTCTTAAATAAAACCTTATATGAAAGTTTTTCCAAACTTCTATGCAATAACCAGAAGTTTTCACATCTACTTCTACAGTAAGTGGTGCAGTAAACATTAATGTAAACTTTCTAAGAAACAAATCTACAGCAAAAAAAATTACATTTCTCCTCTTAAATCCAGCATGCTGCCACTGTTTTCATGCAATACTCTAAAATACAAAAAAAAAACCTCCTGATTTTCATTGAATTTTTTTGCTTTTTAAAATAGTAAAATTCTTCAGTATTGCAGGTAAAGTATTAGTCAAGACAGGAAGCAGTCCAGAAACCTAACAACTCTTTTTTCTTTGAGTTCTTAAAAATCAGTCCAGAAATATCTGGCAGCTAGCACAGCTCACATTACTCCACTCAAGCAAGCATTTCCTAGAAATAAGCAACTAGCAACAAAGTCATGAACTCAGCTCCATTCTCTGCCCCACTGAAGACCAAATTATTACAAATTTCTATTATGGGATATTATAAGAGAGCCCTAGTTCTGCAGCAGAGGACACCACATATACCACATTCCTTCACACTGACATGATTATGAGTTTTTGGGCTAGTCAGCCCCATCAAGCAAAGAAGTCTGAT
The DNA here is from genome assembly GCF_003343035.1 of Apteryx rowi. Lineage (NCBI taxonomy): Eukaryota > Metazoa > Chordata > Aves > Apterygiformes > Apterygidae > Apteryx > Apteryx rowi. Next base: position 4,791,515 of record NW_020447195.1, on the reverse strand, counting down.
CCAGTTTCTGCCCTTAACAAGGTTAATACTAAAGAGGGAACAACTCTACTTTTGTAGCTCCAGTCATCACATCTTTCATAAAAGGCCTTCTTACAGTTACCACTGATTTTTATCTCCCCAATTTTCCTATGACCAGGACTTGAACAAATGGTTAAACTGGTTTGGAGCAGCGTTAAGTGACCGTGTTCAGAACACTGKCAGCCACAGCCGCCTTTCATGTCATGCTACGTGCTGATCCATGGACCAGCAAGATGCATGCAGTTCCTTTCAGAAGCACAATTTCTGATTTTTCCCCTTCCCTCCCCTCCAAGGAGTCAGTTCTTAGCAGTCAGATTTTTGTTTCCAGCCCCTCTGGAAAGGGCAGCCAGATGCTCAGGTGGTGTATTTGGAGGCTGTCCCCTGCCACTTACACAAGGGCACCCTAATCATAAGAAATAATGAGAAAAAAAAAAAAATAGTGAAAGCTGTTTAAAACTCCATTCTATACATTTGCTTCCACAAAATCAGCCCCCACCAACAAATGGGGACAAAAGCCCCTAGTCAGGACTGTAGGAACATGCCAGATGCTGAACAACCCAACGCTTGTCAGCATCCTGGGGGACATTGGCAGATCTTAGCATCCCTGGGAAACTTGCATGGACAAACACAAGCATCAGAAACACACTTGTGGACCTCAGCTACTAAAATCCAGCTAACCCTCGCTCTGGGTGCTCAGATCCTTTTGTGGATCTGGCCCAAATTTCCATGGAGGACCCACTTTCTAACAGACAGATGAGGCTGATCATTCCTTGCATAACAAGGAGGTGCCTCCAACAGATGGGGTTACACACAACACAGAGCAGGCTGTGCAGACTGTGGATTTAATTAGAAGTGTTGTTAAACAGATATGACTGCAAGAACAGTGCTGAGGCTCGTCTGTAAGTGCAAAGTGGAAGACACCTCATGAGACTTGGAGGAATCTGCAGAAATCCATTAGCAGCGTCTCCTTTGCCAGACAAAGGTACAAGAAACTGTTAGGTTAAAAAAAAAAAAAATCCACATTGTTCCTCTCCATGTGCTTTATTCTCTGATAAAGAGATATATGAAGACTTTCCAGAGACTTTGGTTTTTAGGAACAGATATTTAGCTGTTAGCACAGCTCCATTAAAGTCAATGGATCCTCCCAAATGAGTATTTTTTAATAGCCTGTAGCAATACGATAGTAATATAAACTGTGGAGCAAACTCCCAGACCTCCAATGATTATATGCAGAAGTACCTTCATAAAACCATGGAGATCATAAAATAAATCAGGCTCCATGTTAATAATGTCCAATTTTGAAAGTTCTACACATTATTTTTAGTTTAAGATTCTTTTCTGGGTTGTAAACATCACATGTTACAGGTAATATATTTTCCAGAAAGACAAATGCTTTGTAAGGCTTTTCTAACATACATCAAATGGCCAGGATTATTTGTATTAAATACTTTTGCCATGCAGAGGCAGTAATCTATGTATATTAATTCAACCGCATATGTTGTCTTAGACAGTTCCAGTTTTAATAATCATGCTTTTTTAAAGGAAAAAAATTTCATCTTCTTCTAGAATACAAATCTTAATTCTCATATGCAAATTATTTTAGTATTTCCTATTGTGCTTTAAGATGTGTTTGAACTTTAGTGTTTTCTTGAATCCTTTTTGAAAATGTGCATATAAGCTCAGATAGGCTACTTCTCTGATGACTGTGTGAACTGAAGTTGTAAAATTACAATTCTTACATCTTTGCCACGGAATCAAGACACAGACAACCTGAAATATCATTTTGCCAGTCAGCCAGCTAACATAAGTAGTTTCCATGTTAAAGAGAAGCTTGCTGAAGCAGAAAGCATCACAACTGCTGAATTATATTTCCTTTGCTTTAGAATAACTGAAACACAATATGCAAACTGCACATTCAAATTTTTAACCATAATTCATTCCTTATTTCAGCCTAGATTACTATTAGGTTAGGACACAGATCTTTCATATAGACAGTTTTTCAGAATAAAGATAGTTTAAGGGCTTTACTAGCAAGACAGATGGGACTGCTTCAGCACAGGGAAGCTTGAGGACAGCGGAAAGAGCACGAGAGCACAAACTACTGTAGATGGCTCCACATCTATTTTAAGCCTTAAATTTTTAAGGGATGTAGTCTATCCTTGCCTTTGAATTTTTCTTGGAAGATTGTTCAGTAACTCAGTCTCCCCATATYGCCTATGCAGAGCTTTGATCCACCTTGTACCACAAGAGGTCAAACATCACCATATGCAGAATGAAGTTCAAGTCTTTATATACCTTTTCTATTGACGACTTTAAAAATCAATGCTTTCGGGAAGAGAAACAGGGATGCAATGGAAATACTGGCACCCAAGCCAGATGTGTTTATAGTAGACAAAGCTTGGGAGAAAGGGTATAGTCAAACCTGTACTATCTTAAGGTATACTCAGTAAGGTATTTTACATCTCCTGGAAAGCAGTAACATAGGCTACTGCAGCCAAACCATCAAATGGGAGGAAGGTACTTAGTTTCCTAGGAAGGCAGAGATGAGAGAACATGTTTGGAAGCCAATGCTTCTAGTCATTGAAGTATTGTGCAGAGTCAAACCAGACTCTGCAAGGCTTTGCCCAGCTTTGAAAACGCATAGCTTGACCCGAGACATCTCTGCTCCACACCAGCCCATCTCAGCTGGTTCTCCAAGGCACTTCTGTCTGACCAGCACTATTTTGCTTTTAGCTGGATACAGCTTAAGGCAGTTGCAGTTCATCAAAGATGTTTCCCTCTGACACTAATAGCACTGTGTCACTTAATGCAATAAGACACTCCAAGTGTATTACTAGCAACCAAGAGCTAGGGATTGACAGCTAACCCCATGGCGTCTTGCTCCAGCAATCTCTCAGATATCAGGAGGCAGGGACAGCCCAGATGCCTATGGGCTCCACGGGGTCTTCTGAGGGGAACAGCACCATCTTCGAGGCCCTGTGTGGGGGACAGATGGCACCTCAGCTCTGGGCCTGCACCCCAGGACACTCCTGCCCTGGCAGAGCCTGAGGCAAAGGTTGCAGGGAATTACCTGCTGTCCCTCTGAGCCTGCAGCTCTTACTTCTAACTACAGTTGCAATCATGGCAGGAGAAGACATCCTTAGAGCAGCTTCTGTGCTCTACAATCCTCAAACTTGAAACACACCTTCCAGCAAAGCAGAGCTTAGGTGTGGGTGCAGGAATGGCAAGCTAAGCCTTTAATCACAGGCAGCTCAGTGGAAGTGTTAGGTTGCAACCAGTGCACACAGCTCACCCTGGGAGGAAGGGAGCTCAGAGTCTGAGGGCCCCTTTCCCTTTAAGGCTCTTTGGGCAAGTTTTCATTCTGAAAAATCTTCCAGGGAATCTTAAGTCATCACATCCTGCTCTTCATAAAAGCAACAGATTTTAGGTGGTGTCAGAGTGCTGCAATCAAGCATTTGGGCAAGAGCACCACAATCTACTTGCTCAGTGGATGATGAGGACCACCTTTGAGGGGAGCATCTGAGTCAGCACCAGTTTAACAACCTGAGAACGACAGCAGCTGAGAGTCAGGCTCRCCAGCATAACAAAGTCCTCTGTTTCAAAGATCTGTTCCTGTTCCAATTTTTTAAACACTCAGTTGAACCAGTCCAGCCCAAAATAAAGTCCAAGTGTGTTCACAAAAAGTACACACGGACCTTTCCTTAAAAATGAAGATATAGGGATTAGACTTTTTATTAAAGACAGAAAACATCCCCCACAATATATTTCCCCCCCCATAAAGGTCACATCTGTATCACAGAACAAGACATTACAATCACAATGACAAAAAATCATTTTAGGTTCAGAAGCCACCAAAACTCTTGTGTTTCCCATATTGTTATAAAGCACTTCGAGCTGATCAAAGGTGACTGCAAGCAGAAGCACTCAGCATAGCGGAGCATTTGCTTACCCAAAAGACAGGCCCAGTGGTCACTCTAGGAAGTACTGCCCATGGAACAAAGCTGATTATATATATATATATATATATATATATATATATATAAAATTTTTTTTAAAGGAAGCCTATAATGTTGCGCATTTATACTGCCAGCAGTTTTCTAGAAGACAGTCTCCTCTGTGTGTCAGTGCTAATGACATAACAGAAATATCATTGGCTGAGGGATTTATATTTTCCCCTATAAGGGTGGAAAGAATCAAGAACAGCACCCTTTCTTCTGGATATATTTGGCTCTGCAGAAGACACATGTGCTACCAGTGTTGCTATGGAAACTATTCTATTAAATTAAATATGCAAATTTAATATTTAAAGTGTACATAAATAGTCCAGGTACAAAACTATAATTGGCCCAAATTAGATTTTAAAATTAAGTAGGGCCTATCAGAATTGTCATTTTTCTTTTACAGGAGTGCAGCTTGGTTTTGAGCAAGATGCTTTTCTGCATCCCTTTCTTTCCAAATCAAGCACCTGCACCCCAGTTATTCTGAAAAGTCACTTCTTGAGATAATTTGTAGATGCAAGCTCCACTCCTAGTTCCCTTGGTGATGGAATTACCATAGCATTACAGAGGAAAACTCAGGAGCTGAATTCAGTCTACAAAGACAATTCACTGATTATAGCTGTGCCACCATAATATTGGAAGGTATTTTAATAACTCCCACTTACATCTCACCACACACAGAGTATTGAAATCCTTCTCAATTAAACAGGAGTCCTACATAAGGCTGGAGGCAAGCTTCTCCTTCCTATAATTTTCATGGTATGGGGATAAAGTTCTTCTTTTAATGTGTTCAACTGGAAACTTTCAAGTCTGTAAAAATATTTTCCCTTCTAATGTCACCTCAAACTCCCAGGGGTGTAATGCCCCTCCTCAGTCTAGCTACTAGAAAACAAACTCTGCATAGTTCCTTCTCCTCTGAAGAGCCGAGTTCTCATTTGCCACCTAGTAATATTGCATAAAGCTCTTCCTAAAGCCCAGTGGCAACACCAGGTGCTCAGCCAGCTTCAGTATCAGCCTTGCACACACACACCTGCATCAAGGAGGGAAAGCAATTCCCAGAGCAGCAAGGGGACACCATAGCTGCGGCTGCATCCTGAGAAGTGAGTGCTGACAGTTAGGCTGCTGCAGCAATCAACACATTGCATTTAAAGAGCTCAGGGTAATCATAATTAACCCAAGTACTCACTTTCACTTAGATGTTGTAAGTAAGGGCACTCTGAACTTAAGCTTATAGAAAGTGCAAGTTACAGGAAGGAATCTGTGACCATATTTCAACTGTTTATTTCCACGTAATTAGTGAGTGAACCAATACTCTAAGTTGAGAGCTACAAGGAGAGAAAAGCATTACAGTTAATAAGACTATTTATTTTCAAACATGTGGAGGCATCAAGATTTGCACAGGTGACCTCAGCTTCTTTGCCCCAGGCCTCTACCACCAGATTTAAAGTGGCAACAGCTGGGTCACGGTCAGCCGGAGCTACCTTCTCCGCAACACTGGAGCACCAGCAGGACAGCAAGCCTGGAGCTAAGGGCAAGTGCAGAGCTCCTCATTTTAGGAGGTCTACAGCCACGGCCACTCTCTGGCACTTTGCTTAGACTTCTTCACAGAATCAATTTCCACCACCACCACCCTTTTCACTCTTTTTCAGTCATTTAATACAATACAAGCCTTTGGAATAAGAAGTAAGATTAAATAAAGAAACTGTCTTTTCAAAGAAAGCATTTAACATTTGTTCCACTTCTACAAGCTCACTGTGGTTCTCCATTTCTTCCTCTGTTTGTCATTCGACTGTCAAATCTGCATATAATGAGAGGACAAGGAACACATTCCTCATCCTCCCACAAGAAGAGGGTTTTGGAAAGCTTTGATAAAGGAAGGTCAGATGCTTTAACAGAGTTTAAGCTTATCTCAGTAGATGTGCCTTATTCACAGGTCCATGAGGTATCACTGCTACAGTATGGAGAGATGTGTCACCGTTTAATCTTAGTCTTCATTTATGATGGAACAAACTGAATGCTTCAGTTAGAACAGGATAGTTAGAATATGCTAATCCTGCCAAATTTACTGCAAGTTCTCTCATAATAAAGTTATCTCCATCTATCACTGAATCACACAGTTCATAAAGAATGAATTACACCCAGCAAATCCAGGTATATCATCTTCCACTTAAAAAGCTACCTGCTGGAATATTTTAAAATGCTTTCCAGTCTCTAAGCAAACTACAGAGATAGAGGTTACCAAAACCGTACAGAAACCATTGAACATGGATATAGCAAGATAATGAAACATTAGTTATAAGAAGCCAGGAAAAAAAACTTCCAGTTAAACCCCCCTGTAACAAATCCCAATGTAAAATTCATGCTATGAATAATTCACAGTTGCCAGTTCAATAACCTATCAGTTCTTGGTAACCACTAGAAATGAGTTACTCTCCTGTCCTGAGGCAAATACACCAAATAGAGCATTTTATATACACAAAGCCTTCCTTGGCTCCAAGTCCCCCTCAAGCCACGCAGGCTCGGGAAGCAAGACAGGAGGCATGGAGCACGCAAGTCTCATCTCCAGCCGCTTGGGTAGCTTGTTAAAGAGGACAGGTAGCAGCACCCCAGGAAGGGCAGGCACAGGCTGTGCTTTAAAAGAGCAAACACCGAAAAAGGTACCGTAGGGAACCGACCTGCCACTACTGTATATCCAGCAGCTACAACTAGAACTATGAACGTATGGTAGTAAAAGAAGAACAGGACCCCAGCGGCTGCAGCCCGCCCCGGCGGGAGACCCGCGGCACAGCCCCCGGGGCGCCGACCCCTCAAGCCGCCGCCTTCCTCCCGGCCATCCTCCTCCTCCCGGCGCCGGGCAGAGCCCCCCGCTCGCACACGCCTCCCCCGGCCCAAAGTTGCCGGCACCGGGCGCTGCCCCGTTCCCCCCGGGCGGGCACCGGCCGCGGCGCTGCCCCAAGCGCTGCCCGGCCGCGGCACCAAGCGCAGAGCCGGGACGGGCGGGGAGCGCAGCCTGCCCCGCAGGCAGGACCCCCGTGTCTCGGCGGTGGGGAAAAACACATATAGTACATATACGCATGTACACAACACATATATATATATATGCAATTAGATGCCTTCTTTTTCTCCATTCCCCCCCCCCAAGTTTTTGCGCGTGTGTGCGTCTCCTCTCCGGAGGCACCCGCAGAGCGCAGTTTGCGGAAGAGGAGGGCAAAGAAAAATTTAAAAAAATAAAAACCCGAGGCAGGTGCCCCCCCAACCCCCCGGCCAGGCGAGCCGCGGAGCGGGGCCAGCACTCACCCCCAGCCGCCTGCTCCGGATGCGCACGTAGCCCTGCTTCACGATGTCGTTGAAATTGGAGGCCATCCTTCCGCGCAAAGTTGGAAGCGCCGCTCCGCGAGCCCGGGCGGCCGCGCTCCGGAGCCGCGCAGCCCTGCGGGCGGGCGGCCGCGCTGCTCCGCGCTGCTCCGCACCGCCCCGCGCAGCGCCCCAGCCCCGCGGCGCGGGCAGGGCTGCCGGCGGCACCGCCCCCGCGCTGCGCCTCCCTCTTATCCCCCCCGCCGCTTTCGCTGCAGCCCCCGGCTCGGGCGCCCCGCCGAGCGCAGCCCCCCTCCCGTAGGGCTTGTGGTCCCCCCCAAAAAAGTCGTTTCGAGGAGCAAAGGGTTCCCCCCGCTCCAGGTCGCGGGCTCCTTCGGGAGTTGTGCTAAAGGCTGCGCAAATGTTTGCAGCCACCGCGCAGGGGATCGAGCCCGCGGCCGCGCAGCTGCAGGCGGGTCGGCTGGCGGTGATCGGATCTGCCCTGCGAGGCCGAGGCGAAGCAGCCGGGACCTCTGGTTTTCTGCAGGAAAGTGGGTTTCCCAGAAAGTCTTGCAGATACCTCCAAGACTGCCAAATGGCTCAGCTCCAGGATCTCCTGCTAAAGACTGGTAACCCGAGCTGTTGTCCTAGGGTGCATTTCACGTCGTGGAAATGTCACACAAGCATATGCCGCATTTTCTAGGCAATGCGTGGTTGTGCTAATGAAAGACCTTCACCTGGCCCCACGGTGCCTTCTGCATCCACCGAGTTCTCCTTTTCCAAGAATGTGCAAAGGTTGCTGAGTGTGCTAGGGAGCCTGTGCAAGAGGGGACTCCAGGGACTCCCGCTTGCTCTACACAGGTTATCTGTTAGTGGTACACTATAAATACTAGGTCCTGGAAAAATGGACTGTTCATCTTTTCATCGCATCTTTTAATAGCAGTCCCAATATAGAGAGTCTGAGGAGGAAGTCAGCCAGATGACTTTGAGGATTATCATGCCATGGGAATTGCAAGCAGGGTAGCAAGGTGGCAGGCAGAGCAGGAATGCCCAGGGAATCTCCAAGCAGCATAAAAGGGCCGTTGGGTTTAGATATTGAACATTTAGCTACTAAATCCCCTTGCGCAGCTGCTGCCTGACCATAGAGGGCCTTAGGTCTTTTCAGCGCCTGAACTTTTGTTAGTAAAATTCCCTCCATGCTTCAAGCTCCATTTGGTGGAATGTCTTGACATTTCTCAGCCTTGCAGGCGCCCAGTCCTGCAGCACCTCCTTGTTCCCGGGATTCACACCCTGGCTCTCCTGCAGCCCCCGGGCAGCCAGGCAGACCGAGCACCTCGCAGCCACGCAGGGCGAGGTGGAAGTCATGTCCAGGCAGATTTAGCTGTTCAGTGACTACAAAACTCACCTATGATAAAACTGGCCTCTCTCTGGTTTAAATACGTAGCTCCTTCATCCTAGGAGCAGCCTCAAATGATCTTGGTTGTTCTGCTGTGGAAACAGTGTGGTGCTTTCGGTTCTTGCTTGAAGAGGTGATTATGCTTTGCAGGGCTTTACCAAGTATTAATTGATGGAGTGGATTACAGAGAGAGAGTGTAAGACTTTCTGGCTGAAGGGCTAATTCACTTAAGATGAAAGAGAGAAGTTTGCAGTCCTTGCCTCACAGCAGACTTTATTATTTTACACTTCCCTCTCCTTTGCACTGTGCTATTTTACGGAATGCATAAAATAGAGCAGCTTCAGCCAGAAACAATGAAAACTTCCAGACCCATGCACCAGAATACCCCAGAAATTAGAAGATTATTCTGAGATGCATAAGTCCTTCCACTAGAATAATATGTCCCCAAAAGAACACAGATGTCATATATTACAAAGGGTCAGTACCTAACTGCATATTTGCCAAGTACCATATTTTCGCTAAATACATTATGCAGAACCAAGAACRCTGTTGATACCAACCCCATAATACCATTCGTTAGACTTCACTGCTAGTTGAAAGCTGAGAGGAGTTGACACCCAGCCAGCTCATCTTGTATAGAAGTGTGCCTTCAGTGCGCAAACATATTTCACAGTCTCAAGCACCATAAAATACTAATGCTAGAAGAATTGAGTATATTCAAAATGCAGAAAAAATAGTGAGAGCATATATTTTGGTTTCAACGATATCTGTAGCAGGAAACAAATTATAAAGCCACAGTAGATGTCTTTTCACCAGGTTTAGACCTTTCTTCTAATCCTTTCCAGTACCTGGGAACACACGCTGTCGGTTTCATTAGACACTAGCATGTTCTCACAGGCAAACACATTCCTAAGAGCTTTGCTAAGGAGAGGTGGACTTAAGCATGTGTTTATCCTTCGATGAATTAGGAAGTTAGTGTCCATTTAACGTTTTTACTTTGAACAACATAAATCCCTTGCACATGCTAGGGTTTAAAGAGAAAATGCATTTTAATTCCCGTGTGTGCAATACATTTCAAGAACGTGCCAGAAAATCTCATTGTTCAGGTTTGCAACCCAGTATTATCACTACAAAAAAACTTGTTTACTGTGTTTTCAATATTGATGCAAATGTGTGCTCTAATTGTTTTGACAGGAGTCCTTCTCTCATTTCCCTAGGGGTCTATTGACCATTTGCACTCCCTATAAGCAAATGCTGCACATGTTTATCTATATTCAAAAATATATAAAACCTTTTTAATAAGCTTTCATTGAAATGCAAATTCTGCTCGTTATAATGACAGTTATTGCTATTATTTCCAATGAAGATCAAGTCAAGGGTCATGCTGAAGTACTAGCCTGTTGTTAATAATTTAAGTGGATTATTGTTATATTCTAATCTCATAATAACATATCATTAGATTACGCTACAATGAGCTTGTTTACTTTTAGGGCTCTGGAAACAGAAATCACGGTTATACATTTTAACTGAAAATTAAAGTATCGGTTACTTTTTTCAAAATGCCATAGTGGCATTTTAAAAAGAAGTTACATTCACCGTATTATATGTGCAGCATGTCACCCCCAGTGCCCATGACATTATTTCATCACGGTCTAAGGGCGATCCTTGACAAGCATCTCCGGGACTTGCCAAGCTAAAGAAGATGAAAACTGCAGAGGCCATTTTAAGGAAGCAGTATTTTCTATGGAAGATATTTCTTTGAACAGATGGAGCTCGTACTGGTTAAACATTGCCTGACAAAAAGTTTCTGATTTGATCGCCCTGAAATGATTTTCTGCAAATGTGTAACATGTGCCAATATTTTTTTTTATGAAAAGCTCCCAGAACGTTTTGTTTCGATAAGGTCAAAATGCCATCATTTTTTCACTATTGTTTTGATTTTTCAGACTAGCTTAGAAAGGATAATGTGACAATGAAGTGTTCTGACCTTATAAAAAGTACTTCAAGGTTCCTGGAATGCAATATTTCAAATGTAATATCTCTATGAAGAGCTTTTGACATTCTGTACATCTAATTTTGTTTCAGTGTGAGATAACTTTTTGATATTTTGTTCTGATTTTTGCAATGGAAATTCTGAATTTGGACCAGTTCAAGCTGCAAGAAAGCACAATTGTTAATGACTAAAAATCAAAAGGTGTCATTCTTCAGTAAATGTGGATTTTTTTTCTATGCTATTCCAAACTTTGAAATCCCTTATTCTCCTTTTTCATGCAAAGTCAAATCTGTAGAGCTGCCTTGGATCATTATGCAAATCTTGGTCAGCCATATTTCATTTTGGAAAAAGAAACAAAAAAGATTACTTTGGATATACTGTATTTCCAAATGCAGACATCTGATTCATTTGGTCTTAAAATTGTGGCCAGTTCTACTGCTGATGCTAATGCAAAACCATAAGCTGGTCCCACAGCACAAAACTGCTAAGAATTTCTCTTCCTTCCCCATGTGTTTTTTTATTGTGCTAATTGATTTTAGTGAATGAATTCTACCGSAATGAAGAGATTTCTCTAATACTCTGTGCTGTTAGTTCTTCCCCCCCRGTCCCGTTCCCGGTGCGTCGGGGGCTCCCGCGCAGTGAGACTGCAGGCAGGGGGCAGTGGGGGGGGGTCACAGAATCCGCGAAACCTTCACAAAATTTGGGCTAGCCTTCCGAGCCAGCTTCCTTTACACCTGGAAAAGTGCAGGCAGGACTCCTAATGAAAAACATCTTCATTCAGTCCACGGATTTTGAATACACTAGGTATAAAGTTATAATAGTGAACGGCACACATAACTTACTGGCAGATATCAGCCAGTGCCAAAACCTGCAAATTCGTGAGACTAAATGGTTAACTTGGAAAAAAAAATGCCATAAAAGAATATAGGTATATAGCTACTTGCACAGTAAATAGGAAAGTGTCTCTCAGCATAAACAACTGATAATCAATATTTAATGAAAATAAATAAACCATTAACCAGGCTAACATGTCATTTTGTATAGTAATATTGCAGTATCAGGCACTGAAATTACCTTGCCTCTGCATGATTCACTCAAATAATTTTGTTTTATGTAGGCCAAGGTGGTGAGAAGCAGAGAAGATAGCAGGGAAAAAAAGCAATAAATGAAATGCATCCTTTATTGGAAACTCTGGTTCTGATTGTAATATTTTGTCCATAACAAAATTACTGTCAACACAGTGAATGTTAAGATAGAAATAAATATACACTGACTGCATCTGCAAGTCAAGCGAATCCAGGGTAATGTTAGCTCGTGAAAAATGTAACATTCATTTTGCTTGCTTTGTATTTCTGTGACACCTGCAAGCATCTACGCGACTTTTTCATCCTCCCTCTCCCRAAGACGCACATCAAGGGACCTTCCTCCATCAGCAGAACACGGACGGAGGGGTTATGCAGGGCTGAGCAGCAGGGCGCCAGGTCACCGTCCATCCCTCCTTTTCCTATATGTAATTTATCGGAGTCTGCAGCGTGTCCACGTGCAGCTTCGGGAGTGACAGCTCGCTCTGACCTTTGGCTGTGCAGGGCTGGAGCGACGCCGCCCGCGCGCTTCCAGCTCCCCGACTGCCCGCCACCGCTGCCGGTTCGCTCTTTCCAGCCGGAGCCAGCACAAGGACGGTATTCCCAGGGCAGATCCCAACACGTGCGCCTGCAGGCTTGATCGAGCGGCGATGCTGGCGACCTCAGCAGCAGCCGAGCCCAGACTGTACCACGTGCACGTGAAATAGCCACATTGCACTGCGCTGCCTGCGTCGGTGGCTTCGACCGCGCTGCCTACRCGGTTATCGCTGGGGCTGGCCCAGCCAAACCCCCCAGCTTCGTTTTCAAAATCTCTCTGCTGAATACGGTCACCTGACATACTAGTAGCAAACCAAGCAGTGCTGGCACRGTGTCAGCTTAGGGCTTAATCCTTCAGAGCTGCAGCTGATGGCTGACATCTTTTAGGACTTTCTGTAGGAATCTAGACCTTGTTGCTGGTAACGTTGTCCAGGGAAAGGTTTGGAGTTACTATCCGCACTGAGGCTGCGATACACCTAGCTAGCACTATAGCAGGATGCCGCTTCCTATTATCGTGTATTTAAATAAATCATTTTCTGKTATAATGCTGCAAGAAAAGCATCAGCTAAGTTCCAGTTTAAACCCGAACATTAGTTTCCCTTGAAAATTTCGATAGAAGCTTCTTTACAGTATATCACAGTTTTAAACATGAGTAGAAGTTGCTTGTTTCTGGATTAGACTTCTGTGTATGTATTTATAGATATCCCAATACTGATTGATTCCAGTGACATTTATTTTTCAGTGTTTTGCCCTAAATACTCATTACTGAGCCAATGTCAAGCTAATTTGATGTCTGTGTTAACAATGTKTCTACAGGCAAATTCTTATCTTCAGTCAGTGCATATTTAAGCATTTATTGCTGCATRTCTACTGAAAATTTATACCTCAAAGTTTTTTGATCTTTTTGTTGCCGTTAACTGAGTTAGAAAGGAAGTATATTTCTAATTACAGTATTTGCAGATGGCATTTTGAAAAGATATCAAATAGTGTCATTCTTTTTACTACAAGCAAAAAGATCTGGAATTTGTATTTCGGTATTGGGAAGGTTCATTTGCTCCAAATATTATGAACACTTTCAGACTGGTAAAAGGCAAATGCCAGGCACTCTGCTCAAAAAGTGATCAGAGCCATTTGCCTAACTCCCCACCAGCGTGTAGCGAGAGGCTCTGTACAGAATACAGATTTTGTAAACTTCTGCTAACAGCCCAGCGACGGCAAGTACCTTAAATCGAGTTGCTTGTGACCTTCCATTGCGAAAGGCAATTTATTRATTGTGTTTGCACTGACAAAGAAATTAAAGCCTTACCGAAGATTTAAAGGGTCTCGCCTGGGTTCAGATCTTAACACAGTGGGAATACCAGCCACTGGGTTTACTAGTCTCTTTATTAAACTCCGCAGCAAGCCTGGTATGYGAAGGGGAAGGGTTCTCAGAGGCTCTGTGATTTCTCTGCTCTCCCAGAGCCTCGGTCGGGAGGAGTGTGGGAATTCTTCATCCCCCCGCTCGCTCCTCCCGAGCGCCGCCAACGTCGCTGCTGCTCGCGGTTGTGAGGACTGGGCTCCAGCCCAGGCACGGATTGTCCACAACAGCAGAAGTCTGCCAGACAGGGTTAACTTTAATTATACGTCAGGCCACTAGGAAGCAATGAGAAAAAGTCAGATTTTTTGACTGTAGAGAAAGTCAATAAAAGTATTTGTTTAATATCGCCCAAAGTTTATGGAGTTTTCTAACAAAGCTGTCAGAAACCGAATATCTGCTTGCACTGGGTGGAATACGCGGACCTTTCCCACACAGCTATTTCCCCAAGGAACGGAAAAGAATGACTTCACTCCCAATTATGCTTGATTTTCATAAAATTTACATTAAAAATATTGTAAATTGTATCTCTCATGTAAATTATTTCAAATGAGTTTTCATTAACACAGGTGACTGCTTGCCAAGGTTCAGCTGGCTCTGGGGACTCATCAGTTGTCCTAAATGAGGGATTTTACACACTGATTAGCAGGAACAGAGAGAGGGAGAAAAGCACAGGCATAAACTCATTCATAAACAAAAAACAACAAAGACAACTTGAGAAACATGCAGTGCATAACATTAAAATGTCTTGTCAGCAATGTCTTTATTTCCTTTCTGACATTTAAATGTTAGATTAATACAAATTTAACTTTGGCCTTGCTTGTGGTCAGACTCATCTATCCCACTTTGTCTTAATGTTCCTTCAGTAAGTAATTTGCAATACTTTAAGAAATGTTAAATGGATATTAATAATATGTGAAGCTGGATGGTAAAAAGTACTAAGCTAAAAGGTTATAAATTATTATAAACTGTAGTACTGAAGAGTTACTGACACACTGCACAATCCGTGTACTGCATAACCTGTAACAAACCATTTACTGAAACTTCAATCATTGTATTMAAGCTTTGTAACATCTTTCCATATATAACTTTATACCATCCATCTAACAGGGAACTCTTATGGGTTACTTAAACTAACACAGCTGGAAGCACACTAAAATGCAGCTTCATGACCCTTCCAGCTCACACCTGTCAGGACAGTAACCTTTGGCAGCGAGATGGTGACAGCAGGAGCACAGGCTGCAGCCAGCCTCATCCTTTGCAAAAACGTGTATCTGCAGGTTGAAGATGAGCGTGTCCTCTGTGCACCTTGTGCCACGTTCTAGTTTTGGTCATCTTTTGACACATGTACAAATCCCAAACTACACATAAGGTTCCTTTAAAGAGATTATATTGATTTTTTTTTCCTTTGAAAGCTTAACTAAAGTGAATACCTATGCAGCATGGGTAGTTTGGGTGTGTGCAGCTCTCATACGCTGCATGCTTTAGCCAGTGACCACCATCCTCCTAATTATCTACTCAGCTTCGTATCGATCCTTTGCCATACATCTTAGTAAACAAAAGGAAATTGGATAGAAGGATTCCATGTACAATTTATTAACGAACTAAACTTGCCATCCGTCTTAATGTACTGAAAGTCTTACTAACGTAATAATGTCTGCTACGTGCTCAGGCAATGGCTGGTTCGGGGCCTCRTTCCTTGGACGGCGGGTGAGTAATTCTGAGGCCTGTGTTTCGCTCTCAATAGCGGTACTTGGGGTGTTTTATGGAGGCACTGGCATCGGCTCATTGTAACTCTATTATGAGCTTTTAGTTAGATTCTCAGTTGATCTAAGCAGGCAGAATTTTATTCTCTTCACTTGAATGACGCCAGTTTGCACCAGCGGACACGCTGGTCTTCACCATTTTTCTTGGAAGCTTTCCTCGCGATCTTGTCTCCTAACCCAAAACGTGCCACAAACTTCAGCTGTCAAGTATTTGGTCCGCTAATCTTTTACTGTGAGAGTTCAGGTGGGACSTGAGGTGTAGCACAGAAGGTGTGCGGTTAGCGGTGCGCAGGCTGCCAAGACCATTTGCTTGGCCAACAAGTGGTTTGCTGCCAGCTTCCTTGCCGGGCAATCCCTCAGGCAGGCTGGAGAGGGGCCACCACCTACACAGGTTTCCCTGGCAGCCTGCTCTCTCCTTCCCCAAAGTCCTGCACCTACTCGTAGGGCCAGCAGCGCACCTAGGATCAAAACAGAGGCGCTTCCTCCCCGGTGGGAGGTGGCTCTGTCCACGGCTGGTGTGAGCTGTGGGGCGGCTCGCGTCCCCTAGCCCGGGGCCCGGCACGGCCCTGTTGGTGCGCGGTGCAAGGAKATCCAACAGCTGCCTGGCTGATTGAAAAGCCTCCCTGGTGGGACTGACACCTTGGTAAGRCTGAAGAGCTTTACCGAAAGCAAACTCTGATCTCCAGTTGTGGTTCAGTTCAGGATAGCAAAAGCTCTTATATTTAGTCATGGAAATAAATAACGCATAAGAGTTACCATGGCATTTCGGCGGCATTTGGGTCTGAAACAGGCATTGCTGTCATCCCTTCTCAGGGTGTTCAAGCCTTATATTTTGTGACAGTTCACTTCCTTAACATTTAACTTTAACAAAATGTTACTTCCTTTTATGAAAATCACTGATTTCCATCAGATTTGCTTGGCGCGCAGCTTTGCTAAAAAGCATTCACGTGTAACATTTAGTGTCATCCTAAAGCTACTCATCACATTTTCTTCTTCATTTCAAATTGCAGAAGGCAGTTTGTCAATAAATAAGATGTATAATTGCAAATCTAATTGCACATATTGTTCTTATAAATGTGCTTGCCAATTCATTATTTTCATGAGCAAAACACATACATACAATTACTTGTTTTAAAGGTTTGGTTGTGAGATTTCTAGCTTTGAAAATGCAAGTAATTGGTGATTTTTTCAATAGAATTTTCCAGTGTTTTTTCTCTCTAAGATTTATTTTCTGTATGTATCCATCTCAAATTAAGTAACTTGCCTGTTCTGTGTTGCTAACAGCTCCTTGAAAGCACTGATAGAATAAAACAGATCAAGTGGATTCTGTGTAAATCCTTTTTAGATATGTTCAGGCACAGTTGCCAGCTCTCAAGATTGGATTGCAACTGTTGTGATAATTTAGACTTTTCTAAAAGTTTCTCTTCRACCAAAAAAAAAGCCATTTTCCATGCAAAAATGTCATCCTATAACACGTGTGTGCATGCACACATGGAAACTAAATAGTTCCCTGTAACTTACTGTAAAGAATGAATTTAGATGAAAAATATTTTTATTTTGAAGTATAGGAGAGGGGGAATAAATAAAGTATGGGTTCAAGAATGTCAATTAACACATGCAAAGTAAAATCAACCTACGTGAACTTTGTAATATTTCTGGAGATATTTGGCCAAAAAGGCTGCTCAAAATTGATGAACTAGAACTCAAAATCCAGTATAATGAAGCTGAAAGAAAGCTCCTGAATCTATGCACAAGATCAAAGAGGGTTTGGGCTTTTTAAAAAAAGATCTGCTTAATTGAAACTGAATACTTGCAAAAGACCATGTCGGTAGTGCATTTCATTTGCAGAAGATTTCTTATGGTTAATGGTAATTAGGAAATATGTGATAAATTAACTCAAAGCCAGTGAGAATGTACATGACTGACAGACAAGAGCAAATATATTACGTTACAGCCTACAACTCCTAAAACTTTCAGTGGCAAGAATTTTAGAATCAGTTAAAAATTAAAATTTTTTCAAATTAGACAAAAGCAATACTTTGGAAGATGTAGTCACTGAAGTTTCGATGGAACTATTCAGCCTGATGTCCCCTGGCGTTGTGGATCTGATCAATCTTCATGGACCTTGGTGAAATTAAGAAAAAAATATACAGTCAAAAATCATACTTCTGCCTCACATTCATTCTTTGTAATTCTCATTTGTTGTAACTCTGGTAATTGATGTTTGTCCTTTTAATCACAAATAGGAATAAAACCCCAAACCTGTTACATCAAAGTAAAGACATTCTCATCTCTATTCCACTGACAGCCCACATAAACAGCATCATGCACTGTACATCTCCCGCTTTCTGTATTGCTGAATGGAAAAATATTCTCAGATGCTTACTGCAGCTTGACCCAATGAAGCAATTAAGAGAAAAAAAATAATGAACTGGTGTGCTAATGAGACTGACTCAGTCTGTGCAACAGAAAATCAGCAACTATCGTATAAGGACACATTTCTTTATTGGTTTCTCATCGACACCCYGTGAGCAGCAAGCGTAAGCGTTCTCCGCCAGCTTTGCGTTTGCAAATGAAAAAAAAATGCCTGTCCTCTCYGGGCGATACGGGGGCTGCTCGGGAGCTTTCGGCTGGCAGCAGCATCCCCCAGCTGCACCGCCAGCCCCTGCTCAGCACGGGGGGCGAAGGAAGAGCTGGAGGCCACCGGCTCTAGTCTCCCTGCTGCAACTTAGCAGGACTTGGAGGAGATAAACTGTCTGTGCCGCCATGGTATTTCTTGATGGATAAATCCCACCGTCTTTCCTTTAAAAAGAGTCTCCTTAATACCACTATTTTCATTACTATTAGGCTAAGGAATCTCAGTTTTTGTCTAGGACCTTGCTGTGTTAAAACCTGTACAAATACTGGCAAAAGCATGTTTGTTGTCTTTGTTCTCTGAAAAACGTTACAGCCTTTTCTGGTTTCAGCATAATACCACGGTAGGAAGTGAGGGCCCTGGGATATGCTGCTACAAAGCCACAGTGCAAACAGGCTTCTCGGTGATTCAGAGTTTGCACAGAGGAAAAAGAATGTGCATTTTCTCTCTCCAGCACACAGCGAGGTCCCGGCAGTATAGTTCATGTTGGAGACATGCCCATTTTATGCTTCAGAGTAGGTGTGATTACAAGAAACATCTTGGATGAATCATCGTCTGCCAGATACAGAGTGCAAGTCAGTCGAAAGCATCATTTTTACTGAGAAGCCCATGCCTCTATACATGTGTATCTATATACTTACACAATAAGCATCATATCTAAACCTTTGCCCCAACCATTCTGTGAATCCACATAACACCTCTGTCATGTAGGTGTATTGCTGAGGKTTTTTTTCAATTTAAAGGTACAAAAATACAGACAAAAAAGTTAAGTCATTTTCTTAGTATGATTTCCCTACATTKGTGTTATCACAGTTCTGCAGATGATGTTGGCTAGCGGTTAAGGAACATTAGGAGCATGACACCAAGGCCAGATAGCAGCTGGTGGAGACTATCACATCTTCCTAACAGCTAAYAGAAGGAAGGGGAAGAGCAGCTTTGCAACAGGAAAATGATCCATAGCTCACTAAGAGCTTAAAGGGATCAAACCTGTAATTCTTTGAGTAAAAGACAAAATAATAAGACGAAGAGCTTCTTTTTCTCCTTGCCAATAGGGCTGGAAGGCAATAAAAGCTCAGTTTCCCATATGGGAGTTAGTTAATAAGATTCCAGCAACCCACATTCTTGGTGTTCAAGCCATCCCTTTGAGTTATAAATGAGAGTTCAGGAGGAAAAGATGTAAGCAGTTGCAAAGATGGCCATATTTTAATCACTGAAATCGACACTTAACATTTCCCTTACGGGGAAGTAAAAGCTGAACGTGTCAGACTATTTTTCCTACRTAAATGTAAGTAAACACGCATATGCATCAAGTGGATTAATACGGCCTCTCAGACAGATCCTYGCTTGCAATCATTCTTTCAAGTGAGGCCATTACTAAATAAAAAATGTATCTTTAGTTTTGTTCCAGATTTTCACCTGTGACTTCAGAGATATTTCTATCACTGTGATCTGTACGGGAGCTTGTTTATGTCTGGTCAGAAGTCAAAGGTGATAGGAAACCTGGAAAACGCCCCAGTGTAGCATCTGCTCTTCCGCACCATTTCTATTCAACGTTTTGTACGGAAAGCATGGGTCGTCACTGTGAGGATGGATGATAAGCAATAGGATGATTTAACCCTGAAAGCTAAATTTTCTACAGAGGTTTAAAAATGGTGCAATTAGGACAGACTGTCACAAAATGATTAATACTCCAAGGTGCCCATCATTTCTTTTAGTCATAGTAGAGTAGCCCATTAATCTGAAATCCAAATGGTCACAAGAAGTGTCACTTGCTCCACATATATCCACGGAGACCAAGTAGCATTCTTTATAGGGAAATCAATACTGAGTATTGTTGCGAATACCATCAGACTAATCAAAAGCACCAGTAATGTGAAGGGGGAGGAGGATTTCATTAAAGTTAACGAATTATTGGTAAGGCATAATGGTATGATGTTAAATGGATGTCACAGTGCAGACAGCACATGTTTAAAAAAATACTCATTACATTTTGCCCTGGAGTAATGATTTATGTGATTAGGGTGTTTTTTTCATCTAACGTCTCTTCCTGTCTTAAAGTTTTCTGCTGCCAACCGTCTTTGTAACACTGAAGCAACCTCCATGCAAAATTTATAGCAATAGTCAAATCTGCAGGAAGTTAACGTTCAGCACTTTTTTTGAAAATCAGAGTGCCTCAAATTAAGGAACAAAGGCATCAAAATCATATCACTGCTCAGTCTTGAAAATGCTGGAAGTACTTATTTGAAATCTAACCGTGCCATACCTTTGCTATACCTCACATACCACTGAAAACATCCTAGTAATGCTCAGTTTCGGGAACGCTGCATCTAAGCTATATCCCTAGATTACTTAAGGACCATTAACGTATATTTCTAATACACTTACAGAAAGTCTTATCATGTAAAAACTATTTCTTCCCATCCCGCTGTTTGGTTTTCAGCCCAGCGCACGTTAGGAGGAGCGGCATGTCTGCAGTCATTTAAATCACACTGGTTTGAAACCGCGGTATGACGCTACTTTCTTTTGATGACTGTGTACAATGAATATGTAGCAGAAACCCAGCACCTGCCTATTGGACCAAAGCTGGTCAGCGCAAACGCTCCTACGCCAGCATCCCGTACCAGTTCAAACTGAGAGCCAGTATAGCAGCATCTGCCGTCCTATTCTTAGGAGTTTCAGAGACTGTATAATTAACAAGTCAGCACCCTGCAACTACCCTGAGGCAACTCGGGAGCTAAAAATGACTGCAGAAATGTAAGGAGTGGCAGAAGGACTTGTTATCGTCATTCAAATAGGAACTTGCTTTAAAGAATGGAGTGAAACTGTTGTCTTAGTAACCCCGGCCAGGATTGAAAACCTCTCAGTAAGCTGGCACGCAGTCGCCCAAACCCGCACACCAAGGCAGCTCTGCGAGACCCGTCTAAGGATCCACATTCTCTGGGACTACCTGGTACAAATTATCTTGCAATGTAGCTTACACCAAACTAGACAGAACGAAAGAGATTTGCTTTGCCCCCATGTCCCTTATTCCCAAGGATAGCCAGAAAAATAAAAATATCAGGATAAGGCCAATTCAGAATACGCTTCCCTGGGCTGGTCAGCTGGAGCAGAGAGATGGATTTGCCCAAGAACAAAAGGAACCTGGTTCAGAGCTGGGAATCAAATCCAAGCTGATTACTGAACCCCTAGATGATACTTTCTCCCCCCAAACCCTGCTGCTGTCAGAGTATAATCTGTTAATACAACTCACTCTTGACAGAAACCAGGCATCATGTTTGGGAGGGCATGTCTACTACTGTAATATTTGAAGAGATGTTCTACCTGTGCATTTATAGCTGCAAAAGACTGTTACCAAAATACTAAAACAAGAAAAAAGTTCAAGAGATGAACAGTGCAAAAGCTCTCCTTTATGGAATGTGTTTTCCAACTAAATTTTGTTAAAAGTACATATCTTCCTCCAGGCCAAGCCATTTGTAGTAATCCAACTTACCTTGTGGATACTTAAAGCAAAAAAAAAAAAAAGAAAAGAAAAGAAACAGAAACCCTCAGATCTGAAAATACATCTTCAATAATCAAACGACTCTTTTAAACCCCCCACTGTTATTGTAAAAGAGCAATTAACGTACCAAATAGAAAGATTTAACTAGGGTGTTTGAAATGATCACCTATGAACAAGCTTTCATAAACATGTCTGCATTTCATTAGGTTGCTCTGCAAATAGCAGAGAGCTTTGAAAGTGATTGCACGACAAATAATCTTTGCAATACCACTTTGTTCTTCCAGTGATCTGAAGAACTGGTGTAATAGCCAACAATGAATTTCAGATGGTCTGCTATCCCTTGCTGGAATTTAAATGTGTTCCCTCACATTCCCTCTCCATTCCCTCATGGAGAGAACGGTGCTTGCGAGTCTGAAGTTCAAATGGTTTTGGTGGCTTAAATGCAAAAGAAAGTAATTAGTCATAAAAATGGTACATGATGAATGTGGCACCCCAGTTTACATTCAAATATGACTTCTTCTGGTCTAAAATAGAAGGCAAAGCAATTAGCCAGCAAAGACATTAACTACTAGGGTTATCTATTGTATAATGAGCAAATGCAGCCACCCGCCACTTTACTTTGCAGTGCCATTTTTAATTTACTGTTAATGCATTCATGACATTAGGCTTTGCTTACCATTATGGTGATTAACAACAGGGAAACTAGATCAAACTCTGCTCTCAGTTGCTCTACAATGCCGGAAAAGTTAAACTAGGAGTATTATTGGCCCATTGCACTTTCTGAATTTAAAACACAGACAATTTAGCAAAGATGTAATGGAATGGAAATTATTTTATATTTGAATTTGTGTCTCATTTTATGCTGCTTGGAACAACTGCAGGTGAGGTTAAAAGTGAGCTGCATCTAGTCTATCTGCAATAAATTGTCTTGAATGCAAAAATCAAGTGACAAACTCTGTTGACCAAATTTAATCACACGTGGTGAAGGAAACCCTGCCAGGGACACCACGAGCAAGCAGGAACTGAAGTCATTTGGTAGGCATCCTGAAACAGAAGTTCAGCTCCAAACTTCTGAAGAAATCATGGGTGGCAGAGGTGGCCGGGAACTTTCTCAAGGAGATGAAGTCTTTGGGGATGTTTGACACAGATTTCCCTAGGACCTCCTTTTCTGCCAGGAAACTTTTTTACCTACTAGAAATTTTGGAGATTTTAGTACCTCCAAGCAGGGTGGCCTGGTGCCCAGGACTTCTGTATCTACACTGCATGTGTAGTGCTCCAGTGCTCCCAAAGCATGGCCCTGAGGTACATGCACCCACTCTTTTTTCCAAGATTTCCTAAATGAAAGTCCTCAGTGGAAGGACAGTAGCATTAAGAAAATAGTAACAGTTTATTTCCACTCTCTACAAATCATCGCTGGAATAAGGAAGAAGGAAATTTAATCCTCATACACATAGCCGAAGTGACTGCACTGAATTTGCTGCTTATTCTGAGCATCAACTGCAGATAGCTCTTCTCCTCTGTTTCCRCTCTCCCCCATGCACGCTACCTCCCGGAACTTTTTGCCTTTTATTTCATATCACCAGGAAAGAAATACCAACATCACCCTCCTGTTTGCCTGTGGATTTCCTTCCCAGGACRTCTTAAATTAAGACTGATTTAAGTTAAAAGTTTGGCCAATGGGATTTTCAGGTTAAAACTTTGTCAGGTTTACTCACAGAATTTTGTACAAAGCAGAGGTGTAAAACAACACGTTCTTTCACTAATACGGTCTGACATTCTTCAATCCAATGCGATACAACCCAAATCTAATTAATTTCATTAGTTTTTTCTGGAAAAAAAACGCCCATTTGCACAGATTTAATGTGAATAATTTAGAGTACTTTTGACATTCACGGGCTTGTGCACAGGCCCAATTAGACTCTCTAATCCCTGTTTTGATGGTTTTCCTCTTCAACGGCTTTTGTTTGGTTGGTGAACTGAATCCTCTAGCAAGCACATCGCTGCAGCCTGCAGCCCCACAGCTTCACTTCTTGTAGTGATGACAACGGCATCTGTAGCTACTCTGGGTGCTCTGGCCAAACTCTTACTTCATGTTCAGTCTAAGGACCCTGCAGTTTCAGCTGCATATGATAATCTTCTGCGTTCTCCTCCTAAAGCCATTCTGCAATCTTGTCACTATGAAATAACGGTTGCAGCCCACTCTGCAGCTAGCTGTACTTAGTGATGGATGAAATTATCTCAATAGGTTTTTACTGCATACAAATGTAGGCATGCAAGGCCCTTGGAGATTTTGGAAGAAAAGCTCAATAGAAAAGGACTGTGTTGTTATTTGTTTTCAAACACATCAGCACACTGGATGAAGTATGAAGGTCCCTGGAGAAAGCATCTTTTTTCAAAATGTCTTTTCTGATAATGTCTTTTAGGAGCCATCACCCAAAAGACATACCTATCCTGCTGGTTTTCCCTGCCCYGGGTCTCTCCACGAGAATTGCACGGAGCAGCTACAGCCCTAGAGTCCGCACACTTTCCCTGGTGAGCGGAAGGGCTGAGCCAAATGGATCCAAAATCTCTCTGAAGGGTTGCTAATGCAACCAGTTCCCACTGATCTGAACGGAGGATCTTCCCGTGGGACTGAGTCATTAGCGGAATAGATAAAAGCACATGAGAAATGGACAGTTACTCATGCGTGTACCCAGACTGCCTCTATGAATGTCCATTTGCGAGAACAAGTTAGAAAAATGGTGTGGCAAGCACTCCGTCTTCTGAGAGGAAAAAATGACTAATACCTAAATATTATAGTCATCCAGTTTTATGCCATCCCATTGGAGAGAGACAGCAAAATTAAATGTTTGCTAAATGAAAGACATATGAGGGGTAAWAGGAGGGAAAGAGGAGTTATTTTCAAGCTTCCATATAGGAATTACAAATAGGAGGAACTAAAAATAAAGTGTAAGAAAAATAAAAGCAAACAGCTTTGGCTGTGTCTCTCTGTTTAAATACCAATATATCAAAAAATCTCTGTACCAAAATATAATGACATTTTAGATGGTTGTTTTCATGTGTGTCATCTGCACAGCACTGSTCTTTGCGGAAATTATATATCATTTAAGAATTTGCCAGCTGTACAGAATATATCTCACACTGAGGGCAGGAACACACACAGACAAATAATAAGTCTTTCCACTGGCTAGTCTAATTTTATTCTATGCATTTCACTAATGAATAATTTACATGCTAATGTAAATTAGATCAATTAGTATTTTCACTTGTATGAAATCAGTATTATTATTAAAAGAGTTTGTCCTTACAGACGGGAAGCCCACCTGTTCTCTGCTCTAACATTAGATAATTATAAATGCCAGATACTAATGCTTTTTGTCTCTTACCTAGATCTGCTTCTTTTTTTTCTTGAATCCATCTTTCATCAATAAATTTGCAGGCAAATTAAAGTTCTCTTTCAGTGGCGTGAGTTTGCTTTGCTCATCTTCCAGTTTACCTATGTGCTAATGTATAGACACATAATTTCAGAAATCAACTCATAGAAAAACTCTTTGTATATGATATGTGAATTTACTGAAGCTATATTATATAAAAATGTAGGTGCTTATTGTTCCTGGGTTTTCTTTTTAATGAATGACAGGCTCAAGTTTTAGAACTTGGTATAGAATCGGCTTGTGTGTTTTTTTTAAAAAAAACAAAATTCACCAGTTGTATCAACAGTAGCTACAGTTATAGAGAAAATCATCACATTTGTTTAGTTCTAAAGAAGGATGATCTGTTATCTCTGACATTACTTTGCCAGGTATAAATGTTTCTGAATTTGCATAAAGAATTATTATGTAACAAATCTGGGTGCACTTAAGACCAAATGACTGGGAGGGTGGAACTGGGGCTGCAGCATCAAACGCAAAAGCAAAGGTAAGAAAAAATGCATCTACAGAGTCATTATCAAAAAAACGTGCAGAGCAAAAGGCTTTTATARTATCTCTGCCTCAGAATGGACCAGTGCTTGGACTGACAGTGCACTATGATTAAAAAGTCCCATGGAGGAAGAACTGTCTCTCTTGTCAGAGTGACTTATAATGAAAAATTCAGGGCTGAGCTGGCTGGTACCTTGTCCAGTGACATTAACAGGTTACGTGAGCAAAATTCATCTCAACAAAGTGGCAACAGATTGCTCATTAGAATGTGTGAGACCTAGAGACTGGAAAACTTACCCGGAAAAAAAGCAAAACAAAACAAAAGAGAAAGAGAACTGGGGAAAGGTAACTAGACCTCTCACAGACACAGCAAAGAAGCTGGAACATCATATTCAAATGTGCGACAGCACACAGGGTTGGAGCCCCAAGTCGGCATGTCTGGCGGTTAGAAATGCTGACACGGATTCATCGCRGATATAATATCTGAAAATGCGATGCAGAATCTGACCTGGGAGGTAACAGGTTGCTTTGGTGATCACTGAAAAGGAAAAGGGAAGGGGAAAAATCAGCAGCATCAAAGATGAACCTAAGCTCCTCACATTCCTATCTGGAAACTTTTTCTGCAATATAACATTTAATAACCATGCACAAGTGCTGGCTTTGTTTTTAAGTACTTACAATTTCCTGAAGTCAATGGGAAGTCTTCCTTTGATCTCCGTGAACTTTGAAGCAGGTCAGACAAGTAAAGGTGCTTAGCACATTGCCATCCTCTATTACACTAGTATATAAGAATCATGATAATTGTCTATACTTTACAGAACTAGAGTAAAAAAATTTTTAAATTAAACCTAACACCTTCATCTCTCAAGCAAAAAAAAGAGTTTTAAGAATTATTTAACTTAGCCTTACTAGAATAGTTGAAAACATTGCAGCAGTGTTTCCTATAGCAAGAGAATCCTCTTAAGAATAAACACTTTATTTTCTTCTGTCTGTTACAGGGATTGCATTTAAGCAAGCACTATTTGTGCAGATAGCAGGCATCCAAACTTAAGGGCATCCATTTGTCATTTCTTACCTAATGCCACATGGTTCATGTCATTAGCTGGGTAATACTGGAGAAAGGGCTTTTTAACAGAACCTTTTGCATTTGACATTGAAATACATACGATGAAGTCATGATGCACTATAACAAAGCAGCCACTTATTAGAAAACTTTAATTAGGACTGAGAAAACCAGTGGGCAGTCGTGTTTCTCTCAGTGCACTGCAAAGTGGGAAGACTAGTTTTCTGCATTTCTAGTCTAGCTACTTCCAGCTACAAATTCACAAATTTAGATTCCTATTGTCACCAAAACTCATCAGTAATATCTACTGCATAAATGCGGGCAACGGCTGGCTCAAAAGGAAAGCAAATTGAACACAGAGATTTTTTTGTCTACTGATTTCTAAAACCGTCAAATTAAGACCTGAATATTGATTTCCAAAACAGTCAAGTGAAGACATGAATATGAATGACTCTCAACTGAAATATCAATGCAAATATATGTGTTCAATATATCAGTATGGCAAAGTGTCTGGGTTTCGTCACACCTGTCAACATTGTGCATTCAAAGGGTACTGTAAGGTGGTTATTCAGGCACGCCTTTGGCGGGCTGCACAGACTCGTTTGTGAAGGCCAGCTAAAACGGGAACATTGAAAACGCTCTCCAAAGTGCGCAGGCAGCGCTTGCTGCCATGCTGTGCATTTGACTTCATGTCTTTTAAAATGTAAATAAGAAACTCTTGTAAACAACTAGAGCGAATGGGATATGTGGAAAGGAAATATTTATTTTTGCTGAAAGAAATGCACAGGTACTGGTGAATGGCATATAGCGAGGAACAAACAGCTTCCTAGCCTAAGGCACCCCGATTGACTGGCAAGGCAGGAGCACGAACAAGGACCTCGGAAAAGGCACAAAGCTGCACAACTGGCAGGTCTTTTCTAGAGCCGCAAAGGCAGTTACTGTGGCTGGACATTACATGAGAAGAAGAGTCCCTTAAAGAAGTACCCGGGATATTCCAAGGGAAAACTTCCAAATCCTAACGCAAGCGATTTAACCTAATTTGAATTGCATCACTCTCCTCCATCTCTGCATATTAAGTGCAAATTCTGACAGATAGGTTTCCTGTCAGGAAGATGAAAGATATGCCAGTCAGCCGATGTTTACCAGTCAGTCTTCTCAAGCTGAGAGATAAAAATTAAAAACAACCCTACCATCAGTTTCAAACCAAACTTAAAATCACACCCAATATTTTGTAATTAAGTTCTGTTAGGAAAAAATAAACAAAGAATCTTTCACCTTGGCTAGAAAGGGGGTTTTCAAGCCTCAGTGCACTATCCGCTCACACAACTGAGATTTTGGGAGAGAGGGGAAAGGGAAAGCGAGTTCACCAAAACATTCAAATGCTCGAAATTCAAGTGTTCAGAGCCAGGTTCTTGCCCAAAGCCTGCCAGGACAGGGCAGAGATCTGACACAGCGTGGCTTTGCCATCTCCTGGGGATGACGCGTCATGGCTTGCTCTAGGACTATGGTCTAATCTAATTAAAGCAACACCTAGTCTTATCACCTTGGGAAAGGCTGTGCTGGCATCGTGTGTCGTTCTTTCTGCCCTTTTTGCCCAAATTTTCCCCCAGCTGTGTCCTGGCAGAAGCAGCCCACGACCTGAGCATCCCTTCTTAAGAAGCGCCTCCGTTCTCCAGCGAGAGACGGCAGTGCAGGAACGGGGGCAGCTGCGACGCCCTTCAGCTTCCTCGCCCGCTGCCATGCCGGGGAAGGCCAGAAAGGAAAGGCCAGGTGGAAGCACCGAGCAACCAGCTCCACGGTTACAGTCATGACGGCGGAGGAGACCTGTGCCCACCCCACCGCCTGGCCGGGGAGGACTTCTCCTGCTGTATCACAGCAGGCTTCAGTGTCCAGCCGGTGCCGTCAGCCTGCGTGCTGGGGACACGCGGGTCATGGCCGTGGGAGCTCGGCTCTCCTCAAGAGCAAGAAATGGTCTAGGAAGTTATTTTCAGATAATGTGCCTGRGCCTACTGAGTAATTGAATAAGACAGGAGAAGCCTGAGGCTTTTTTGTGGGCCCATCAGAAGCACCGAGACAAAAATGAAGCAGGACGACTCGCAGTACTGATTTATCTTGCAAATAGTGCACATCAGCTTCAAACATTTGTCAGCCATGACTCACTTCATGGTGACAGGTAGAAAGGTCAATGTTTTCCTCTTCTTGAATAGGGTAAACTAGGGCTGCTAACAGATAATCAGCTTTCCAATTACTGGCTTAGCAAATAATAATCAGTTTTCTCCCGTCTTTGGCGTGAAAAAATAGAGGCTGTTGGGAATGATGAATACCATAGCACACATCTTATTTTCAAATGCTCTAGAAAAATTAACTATTTAATGCCTATTTAAACTATTTAAAGACTCCAGGATTAAGTGGGAAAGGGAGGAAAGTGGGAGCAATGGAGAATACTGTCTGAGGCAAGTAGGAGTAGGAGGTGATGGCTGCTGTAGAGTTTGTTTTAGCTTGTAAGATTTTTTTTTTCTACTTGATTATTGGTTGTGATTACAACCCAAGTCAACAAGCCTCAGCTACTGCATCTCCCATGCGGTACTATCTTGCTAACTTTTCTACAGAATATGTTGTTTTATATGCGTTCATATACTCAATTCTTTTCAGCAAGCCATCATATAAGAACTCAAGCCATTTAAAGTCAATGTTTCAGCACTAAACACTGATAGAAAAAAATTCCTTCAAAACAGTTTGGGAGCATGGGGGGAGAAGAAGGGAGAATAGTGACAGTATTTTTCTCCAGTCCTGGCAATTTTCTGATGGAGTATGGGGGCATTTGTGTTTTTCATGAAGAATCGAAATTTTCTCCATAAAGGAAGGCAGCTATTTTCATGACCAGCTCATATCGGAAGGCAACATTTAGCCAAACTGTTCAGGAGACTCATTCAGTGGATTTTGATCTGTATGGCAGCAGGTATAGCAATAGMTTTCAGCTGGACTAATTTGCTACACCAAGGTCATGGGAATGTTTTATGACAGATAATCATGGCTATATTGCCCTAGAAAAGCTTCCCCCTTGGGCTGGAGCAGGGGGTATCACAAACAATTCTACCCCCAGCTTCAGACACATCATTAGGCAATTTGAAGTTGGAAACAGGGCTAGAAAATGATCTTTCTGGAGAGGTCTGGGAGGAGTTTGTCCCCTAGGAAAACTAAAATAGGTATTCCACCTTGCTAGGTTCACAGGCATGAAATGTTGCTCAGAAAGACTGCAATGTAAAAGGGATTCATCAAGTATTCCAAATGAAAAACTAGAGGAAGGTAAGCTGTAGAGACTTCTCAGGAATGTATATGCCACTCTTCCTACTGTGTTTCAGAGATGAGTCAAATACAGACATCAGCTAAATCCACACCTGTTCACAGCGATTGTATCATCTTTTCCTTACACTTTCTCTTCATTTATTCCACCAGAATCAGCACATGAATCTTCCACACCCTCAAGGATGGAATATTATTTTCCCAGCATCTTGCAACCTGTTTGTATATTCCATGCAATAACAGGAATTGTACTCATGTGTTTGTGTCTATTCTTTAACCTTTTTAAAAGCTCCCTGGATGGATTAGGAGTTTGGAAAACAGGCCAGAGAATGCCATGGGCCAATAGTGTAACAGCTGTTAATTTTGTTCTAAAACCCATTTGTTTTGAAATATTTAGTCTGGATTTTTTTCTGGAGGCAGACAGGCAGAAGAAGGTAGCATCCAAGCCAGCCTCTGCCGCTGTAATGCCTGTCTCATGCATTTCAGCAGCCAGCATAGGAATGAGTTCATTCTGAATTGAAATTAGCTTTATTATTTTTATCATTGGCTTCTGACCAAGTGAGAAAGTGCTTTCTAATATTCAGAATATGCTGTACAATTTATTTTTTACAAACAATTTTAGAAAATTATGATCAGAGAATTATACTCAATTTTTTGATTAATTTGGACAAGTAACACAAGTTCGCAAAAATATATCAGAATAATGAAACCTATTCTAATTATTCCATGGGATTTGCATTCACTGTGCTAATTATATTTCAGTAGTAATTCACATCATAGTACTTTATGAACCTGTTTGCTCTGTTTTAGAGAAGCTAAGCTAGCATTTCCAAAAAAACCCCACATTTCTGAGCATTTATAAGAACTCCAACACAAAATTTTTCTTCACTCTGCAATATGGCATAGATCAGCTTCTAACTGAAGAAATCACATTTTAAGTTTTGGGGGGAATTTCAGTGATAGATTGGCAGAACCAGCAACAAAACTGTTAGTTGCATGGAAGAGACATGATGGCTGATACATTGGGAGGACTCCCACAGTATTCAGCAGCTCACTAGTCTTCCATTAAACACTTGTGAGCTCTCTACTGGCCTCCACTGAGTTCTGCATTTCAGAAACATGCCAGAGCAGCTTTTGGTAGGTGTAACTGGGCTTTACGTGTTATAAATAATGAAACAGTTATTTAGATACTACCAGACCCAAGTCATTTCTTCAAACCAAAGCCGTTGTACAAAGGGCAGAAGTTGTAACAGTTTTGTTTCACCTCTGGCTGGAGAGGTCTGACCATAACAGTGGGAAGAAATACCTTTTTGCCAAATCTCAGCCTAACATCTTGATAAGAGCAGTTTCCCTTAACTATCACAAAAACAGAATCTCAAACTCATGGTATGAAAAGGTATAGTTGCAGGGAGGCTATCTTGCCTTTCTTCACATGGGCTGGTTGCACAAAAGGATTGCTGTCTGACTGCCTTACTTTTCCCCCAACATCCATAGGGTGACCAGATAGCCAAAGAATATAACCCAAGGAAACCTAGAGAGGGTTTAGGGTCCTGAAAGGCATCAAGRCAGGCTCCTGTTGCCCAAAATCATATCAGGAACAGTAGTCTCTGTGCAGCTTGGGGACATCAGAAAACAAACAGGAGCAGCAAAGGTCCTTCAGGTACCAATAACCTCCACCAATTTTGTCACCATCCGTGCTGAGGGCTTCAACTGACCATTCAACTGACCAGTGTCCCAGCACAGCTGGGGAGCAGGCAGCATAACAGCCCTCAGACTTTTCAGCTGGAGGCTGCTGAACCAGGCTACAAAGAAGGAAGAATATGGAGTTGTGCACAAGTTTCTTGCACCAAGGGGAAATGTGGTCCAAGCACTTTTCCCACAGACCTGACAGAATCATGGACTAAATTCAACTCTGCAGCAGCCAACTGCCAGAGAGGGTGAAAGTTCCTGCTGTTCCCAGACTGAACATAAGTGTGAGCAGCAGGAAGCCTGCTCAAGTCTAATTTCTGCTGCTCAGTTTGAAAAAACCTAATCTTTAAAGGCAGTCTTATCTGTTCTTGATCTTCACTCAGTACAAGGTCCTTTAGACACAATCCATGCCACACTGAAAGTTTTAGAATCACTCAGACTGTAAATAACGCAGTGTTTAGTTCATTTTGGATAATCTTACCAAGGACTGACTTGCTGCTTAAGTTGTTGGCAGCCCATAGGATGAAATGGAACTTCATTTTTCAATGAAGRAGCAATCCTGCCGAAGGGAGTAAATGAGAAGTGCAGGGACTGTTATTTTGCTGGCTCCTTGCTGGTGTCAAGTAAGAATCAAAATTAAGTGACTTTGCCATCTTCTTAAAACCGAAGATGAGGAAGAGATGACCTGCTGTGTTTTGCTAGGTGGTAAGAATTTAGCAAGGCTCATTACTTCCCAGCCTCTGGCACTGCCATGCTTTTCATTTCTTACTAGTTGGCATTCAAGTACATAGCTTCTACTTTCTCTTCACTTGAAGGTAGAAAAGCACTGACAAGTGTACTGTATTTCCCATGTGCATTCCCTGCTTCCCAGGAAGTCAAGACTTTAGAGATGTAAATATAGTTAAAACCAAAAATACCGTTCCATTTCTTCTATAGGTCCAAAAGTTTCAAGATGTTCTGTAAACCCTGGCACAGTTTGTGCCAACACTGGGATCCTCCAGCTGGAACTTGGTTGCACCCAAGTCAGAGGTTAAAAGACAGAAATTGGTTATGGCTGAATCTCAATACAGATGAGATAATGAGTTAACTTTTTTCAAGGGGCAACTAAAATAATAGATAATTGGATAAGAAATAATTGATAATTATATTGAATGATTAATTAAAACACTCATTTCAGAAACAAAGTCCACATTAAGCTATCAGAAATGGAAAATATYAAAAGCACAATGTGACATTAATGAAAAAGCATATTATCTCAGTATCAAATATTTCCTTTTTGTGAAATGCAGCTCTTTCAAAAGAAGAAAATGGATGCCTTCACAGAATATACATTAAAATTGTCAGAATTAAGGAATTCTAAGATGCTACTGCACTGTATGGTTCCATTTTTCCAGGTCAATAATAGATAGACAAAGGCCTTTGCTTTCCATATTTATTATGCAGTTRCGGAATAATAAACACGAAAGCATCTTTACTCAGATGTACATTATGTACATAAGTACACAAATTCTCTACAGCCCAAAGCAAAAACACTTTTACCTTTGTTTACCTTCAGCTATATAACATTGCCTTATTTCTTTCCAGCTCTTAAGTATTATTTACATTAATCATTGACATTCAAAGCTTCTAAAAGAGAAAGCCTATACCCAGCCTACATGATGATATAGGTGTGGTTTCAGTGCACCTTAAAGATAAGCACTACTAAAAGTCAGTTTAATAGTCGGAAATGTTTATAATTCAAGGCATTGAAGTGTATCCCATAACACTGATTATTACCAACCCCAAACCATTTTCTCAGCAAGATGTGACAGCATCTTTTTCCTATTTTGTTGTTTTCCAGTCCAAGAGAGGACTATGTACATGAGAAGTGAGGAAAGGAATTTGATAAACTGATGATAAATGACCAATCTTCTGCTGACTTTATAAGGGATATTATCTTGTGCAATATTGCAGACAGGTCTGATCATTGTCAGAAAACTGGACCATGACAAAAAACATAACACCTTCTTACACAATAAAATCCGTTTCCTCTATATCTTTGGTTCATGTATTTTGGCTTCACTAAAGAAATACATTTTTTTCCCTCAGCACTTGCAGAGCTGTGATTTCTTGAGAATGATCAATCTGTGACAGGATTCACATATTATTCTGAGGCTCAGACAACCTGGGCTTGTGAAATTAAGAAGTTGTCCCTTTCTTCCTGGTATCATAGCCAGTTATAAAGCTCCTGAAAAAAAATTTAGCTGACAATGAAACTGTATGAGGCAAAGAAGAGACCAGAGCTTTCTCTTCACAGCTTGACTTTCATATCTCAGCTGTGTTTACAGCTATGGCAGAAAGCATTCTTTGACATGTAAGCTGATCAAATTTGACCTAGAAGTTAGACAGAAATGAATATGGAATTCTGTTAATACAATCTCTTTTCTAACAATATGGCATTTTATAAACAGTGCAAAACATGTAGCAAGTGGAAGAGGTGGGAAAGGAATAATAAGATATTACAGCTTTCATTTACTCCATGTTAAATCTAGATGAATGCTATCAAAATTGCTATTCCAAATGCACAATGGGATCAAAACATAGCACAATTTATACATTACTACTCAGAATTGTCTCCCCAGTTTTGCAGATATCTCCAAAGGAAAAAGATACTGAAATGAAAGAGTAGCTAGTTGGGAGCTGGAGCTCAAACACCAAGCTCCCACAACCCTGGTTCAGTAGATCTCAACTCCTGTTCAACAGAAAAAAACTCAGTGTGCATAAAGTCATTTAGGGACTTTGATAAGTGATCCACATTTCAAAAATGCCAAGCCTCTTGGCATTGGCTGTATTTAGATACATTCTGTGGCATCCCTGGTAGTCCTGGCTCTCCTGCCACCCAGATTAGGAACATGGCCAGAGGGCCCCATCTTCCAGAGCATACATCCAACATCCTTCCCACCTGGGAAACACCATACTCACCTGAGCTTCATCTTAAAATGGAATCATGACATAGCTATGGTATGTCCCAGGCCTAAAAGCTAAATTCTTGGTCCTGGACTTTAGAAGAAATCATTGACTTTAAGAGGAACTGTCAAATGTTCACGATTTTTGTGAAGAAGATTACTTGCTTGGGAACCTACCTATAATGGCAAGCCTATTCTGAAATATGAAATAGCCTAGTTTTGAAAATCTTGGCTAAATCTGAGCACAGAAAATAGAACTGAAGACACAGACAAATGAATACTTCAGAGTCTATGCTGAACGAGGAAATAAACTGGGAAAACAAATTGTCCCTTCCTCTCTCCCAGGGTTCATAACCGGTTAGACCCACAGCTTCACAAACTTTTCTTACCCCTCCACCTCCTTTAATGGGGTATTTTAGCCCTTGACCTGGGTGTGACTGCTTGGCTGGCAAAGGCTGCCATATGATCTGCTCTTTGATGATAGGGCCAGAGTATTTTACTCTTGTTTTTAAGCATCAGCAGTCAGGGCCATACTGTATTCCAGGCACTAAGTGACAAAAATCAGTAGTATTTCAGGGACTGCAAAGAATTTTTCAGACTAAGGGTACCACAGAGCCTGGATATTGGATCTTTTCATAGCAACACAATGAATTGCCCTTAGATGATTCCTCTGGATTAATTCTATACATTGTTCTAGGACTTTGAGTCACAACTGGGGCAGAAACTTATTTAACCTAGGAGTCAAGAAGTCTCTAAAGGGATCCACCAACAGTTACTCCAGCTGAGATGAGCCTGAACCTCTCTGACTATGCACTGAGAATCCCCCTTTACTGATCAGGGTGCAATGGTAATGGTTGTGTGCACAAGTGCACATGCACGGTGTTCATCCTCTTCCACTGCATCCTCCTGTTATATATCTAGGTGAAAAATGATCCCTAGAAGCTGGCRTACTGGTAGCTGGCATCCTACTCATTATTTACCATGAAGTTCACTACCTTTTCCTTAGAGAATCTTATTTCTAATTCTCCACACTTTTGCACTGTGGCACCAAATGATATATATTCAAACTGATATAAAATCCATTAATATGCACAGATATGGAGAAAAATCTGCAAAACAAATACCAAAAGAGAATAGCTTCTAAATTAGGCCAAGACATTTCACAGTGACATTCAAGAGGAAAAAGCCTGTGTTTCATTGGAATAATAATCAAACACTCCACTGGATGCCAAGCAAATACATGGCCAAAAGCAAATAAACTTTACTACATTAGTCCTTCTGTCAATCCATCTGTCTCCTCCTTTCACTCAGCTTCCCCATCTTGCTTCTGATGGGCCCTACAGTACCATCCATTTCTTTTACTTGCAAAAAAGGAAATATTTTAGAAATACATATATAATATTTTAAGGTTATTTCAGTGTTCCTCATGGCATAATTTCATGAACTATTCAGAACCCAGATATCAGAGAATGCTTATAAATATAACATAAGTGCACATATATCCAAATATGAATGCATTTATGAAAAAAGTTCTATCATTGTGGCCATAGAAGCTAAGATTCGCATGTGTAGACTTGCTTTACAAATCCAGATTGACTAGATACAGTTGTCTGTGACTTTCTCACATCAAAATCAAAATCAAAATTAAATTTAAACTCTAGATTTTTTACATTTAAAAAGTAGAGTTATTAACCCAGTCTCATTTTCATCATCATGCATGGTTTATTTCATTTACTTATAATCATTTTAGTATGTACCTCTAGGCTTGCTGTCTAGATACTTTCAACCTTTGAACAATCCTAAATCACAAGAAAATAAAATCTGTATACGAGTAAGACAAAAATCAATGACTGATTTTTAAGGCTTTGAAGGCAAACTGAAGCTGTTTATTTTTTCAAAGTTACATCATTTTGAATTATCTATTATTACACCCATTGAAAAAATGGAACATACATTCTGTGGAATACTCTTAATTTTGGCATTCATTTTCATTCCAATTCAGAACAAAGTGAAAATTCAGATGTTATTCACAGAATACAAATTCCAGTTTCATGTAGGACATGTATAAATATTATTAAAGGTCAAAATTAATTGAAGTATTATGCCATATTCAATATACAATAATGTTAAACATTAAATCAGAGACTAAACAAAATATGGAAGTAAAGATTATCAGAACAAAATAAGGAAGCCTAAATGGTATGTTTTCATCTGTCCTATCAAAAACATTGCCAAAAATGAGACAGCCACCRAAATGTTGGTATCCTGACAAAACACTCATTTCCTCTTGGAAAACTTATGATGGATAAAACAGTTATGGTTTGTGTTGCTTAATTCATGGGAGAGGAAAAAACATTGATCTATTTGCCAGTGAGGTAGAAGGGCAAAATGCTTGAATGAACTGGAAGACAACATGCCCTGGAGGAGGCTGATGGCAGAGTTTACACCTTCAGGGCCCAATACATGACCACTTTTCAGCTGTGCAGTTCTTGCTTTTATGCAAACTGTTTCACACCTATTTGTACAACAGGGAATGAAGGTCAAAGACAGATAAACCGTGTTAGTGGTAAACGCGCACAAAGCCCAGCTCCATGTGCAACACTGCCAAAACTGTGGGGGAAACAGAAATGTGCTCATAAAAACTGAAAGCAAATGAGTCAGGCAGTATGAATACATGTGGTTTTGCCCAGCAGGACCTTCCTCCTAATGAAGTCTGCACAATTTCACACAGAACCCACTCTAAACTGCACTTCTCGCCACTACTAGGTTAGTGAAAATTACTGCTGGGTCCATGTTCTTCTGCCTTGTGGCAATTAGGCTTACTCAATTTAAAGACCATTTTTCTTTCTACTTCTCAGGAAGAGGAAGAAATGCTGCCAGCCTATCCACAGAGCTTCAAAACTGCATTTGAGAATAGTGAAGCAGAGAAAGTCCCAATTTAATCTACTGCAATGCTCATTTTGAACCAATCTTACCCTTTCCAATTTCCTTCTCCTTTTATAAAAGGCACCCAACTATGAAAGCCCTAAATTGAGAATAATGAATCAAATAACCTTTGTCATGTAATTCAGCTGAAATCCTCCCTCAGCCCTGCTCCCCTTGCTGCTATTAAAACTTAGGTGTGTCACTGCCTTAATTCCACAAGTAATGAGTTTTGTCATCCAAATGGGCAGGATACAGAGAGATGCAATTAGCCAATAGAGTGGAAATCATGGTATTGACCCTTCCTTTCAATGAGTTTCTCTCTCTTAATAGATCTGTTGACAGCTAAATAATCCCAATTTCATTATCTTCTTAAACAACCCCAATCTATTCAGTTAAACACAAAAAAAAATCCAAGGGCAGTGCTAACAAGCTTTTTGAGTAAATGGCTATACATAATTAAAATATAGGTCAGCATTTACGTAACTCCCTTTGAAACTAATGGGTAATCAATAGTGCCTTCATTTTTACCAGGGTTGCCTCCTATCAAGGGCAGTTATTCACACATGTTCCAAAAGGAAAGATAAGCTGGTGCTCTTGCTGGTAATGTGTTATTAAACTGAAGACAGGCAACCAAAAAAGGGAATTAAAGTCTTTGCTAATATTATGCTCTTAGCTATTTGTTTTAAAAAGTGGTTAATACAATTCACCAAACCGCATGATTTGCGATGTGCAGATATGCAGGTAGTGTCTAGATAGGAGCGTTGTTCAATTTCCTGTATGGTTTATTGGCAAAAAGGTGCAGCAAGAACCACACAGTCTCTAGGCTTGCTATTTCCTTGCTGAAAGGGAATTAAAATTTGGCAGCAAACTGCCTCTGCTCCAGAAAAAATGACACTGTTAACACATTGGTTATCTCTAAATCTGTCCATTGGATTCAGACTCTACTCAGGGGCAGCAAGTATCATGGTAAATCAAAGCAATTATGAAAAAGACCAGTACAGCTAATAGATCTTGTATCTATTATTTCATCAAAATTATGTCTGTATGTAAAAAATATATAGCTTTTGAGTTGCAGTACACTACAAACAATATTTGAAGCATAATAGTTTAAGCCTCAATTCAGGAAAGTACATAATCACATCTCTCAGTTCCATTGAGGCAATGGTTAAACAAGTACAGACTTCTCTCCTGAGTAATAACATTTTATTGAATAGTCATATGAAGGAGCCTATTATCTTGCTTCCTACATATCTCCCTACATTGGTAAAATAAATGAAAGTAAACAAAAGGACCTCTGCCGTGCTCCAGAATATGCTAGTATCCAAACAGAATAAAGACACAAACAGGAATGAACTACAAGCCCAAGAGGCAATTTAATATTCTGAGAACCCTTGAGTTGACAGTAATGATGAGGCATTATTTTAGTTTCCCATTTATGAAAAACAATGAATAATAAAACCCTAGCTATTGTGAAAGTTTTTCCAAATGCTTCTGCACATTAGCTTTATTTTACATCATCAGACTAGCTGCATGATGAATTTGGTTATACCTATAAGATGGTCTTATGTTGTTTAGGCTCTGTCTTGTCCTAACCCCAAGAAATCTCAACAGCCCTTCAGATAGGGTGTCAAAATCCAGGCTGTGCTATTCACTACTTTGAGTGGATTATGATCAGTGCCAAAGACTAGTCTGCTTTGTCCCTGAGCCAGAAAATTTAATTGTTTCTGCTTAGGCAAAGATTTTAATAGATACATCCATTTTCTTTCCAGTTTGTTATTTGATTAATAAGGGGATGAAGAAAACCAGGTCTCTTATATTAGTAAGATGTTTGACTAGCAACTGGTTGTTAAATGTGCGACTACAAGAAAGTGTCAAGCATGGAGTACATTAAAGATACAGAGATAGAGATTAAAACCAACAAGCTTCATGCCATTACTCCTGGAAAACCTGGAACTGCCAATGCATCTAGCACAGCTGTGGTCTACATCACTTTGCTAGATAGCCCTATTAAAATACCATTAGTGGTTCAGAAAGGTGGCTTGCAGCTTAAGGTTCACTCTTTTACATAGCAAGAACTATCATTTACAATCCTGTGTTAACTCTTGCTGATGGGTACAGACGTGCAGCATTTACATTCTGCTCCGCAGGGAGCATGGTCACCTCACCAGGGCTGCCAGAGCTGCCGCAGGAAGGAGAGCAGGGAACAAGATCAGAAAAACGGTCCTGCCCAAGCAGGCACAAGCAATGCTTTCCTCTTGTCAACCACCACATCATGTGCAAGAGTCAAGAGGGACAGGACACAGAGCATAATTCAATCTTTGCTGCTGTCAGGAGCGTTTTTTGCCTCAAAACACTGGGAAATTATTTGTAAAAAACAAATCCAAGGTTTTGAAGCTTTGAGCATCTAAAGCTTATCTAAAAGTATTTTCTTTGCTTCCTTAGACTATTTTTGAAGAGGTTGCCATTTTACATTGAACTTCATTATGTTATACCACTTGAGGCTGTAGGTACCTCGGTCTGATGAAATGAAAAGAAAAATCCATTACTTGAGGTCGGAATGCCTGCATACCTTCAAACCTTGTTGAATTTTTCAAGGGCAGATAATTATTTGATTCCCCACCTCTGATTTTCCTTATCCTATTTATTAGCAGCTGGTTCAGAGAATTAAACCATCTGCTCTTTGAAAAATGAGTATTGCTGGAAATAAATAGTTTAGCCTTGGCAGTAAATTCATCCAGACTGCAACTTGTCTTACCATTGCTGCTTCTACTAATAAGATTACAGCTAGAATATTACATCTGTCAAGAACCTTCATAACTGCTCTTAAAAGTGAAGTATGGTTCAGATCAAAGTTCTTAGCCAGTTGTCGAGTAATTTCTGTACTTAGTTTTCAAATGTCTAAAAGGATGATTTGATTGTAATGCAAGCCAAGGGAGTGAAGTGGTAGGCATAGATGGTCATTAGTTTAATCTTATTTGAAGATAAGTACTAACAGGACAAATTATAAACAATGACCTTTAGGTTTTTGCTTGCAGCTCATGAAAACAAAGAATTCTGCAATTTAGATCTTGCAAATTCTGAAACTTCTATTTGTCTATGCAAACCATGCAATGGAAAGAACAGATATTTGACTTCAATGAACACGGCATAAAATCCTATATACTTAAGTGATAAATAGCTCTCTGATACGAAAACTGAGGATAACCTGTCATTCATTTCACTGTTGATATTTTTAATTAATATCCTTCTTCCCAAATGAAGGAGAAAGCAGTTCAGGGCACTCTGTTCACACCTGGAAGATGGGAGAACAGAATGCTTCCCTGAAGGCAGTCACTTCTCACTAGCTTCTAGGTCTGAAATAAGGGAATAATTATGTCAGATTTACACAGAAAAAATGTCTAGTCAGCATTACTGTTATAAACTACATTTTAAAATAAATATCACCACAGAATCTGCAGTTGGTTGGGCACAGAATACTGCAGGCAAATCTCTTGGTCCTCTATATTCTACACCCCCTGCCCCAAATTTCTGGTGTGGGGTATCACTGGTTGCCCAACATGGTTTTTGACCTGAAAAGTTAACAGAGCCACAGAAGACTATATATTGTTAACATTGCTCTTTTTACTCTTCGCTTGCAGAACCTTTTAAATAAGGATTTCAAAAGGCATTAGAAACCTAGTAATCTTCACAAATTCCTTTTGAGGTAAGTTTCTGGCAAAGCAAAAGGCTAGGAATTTCAAGTGCAGGCACTTATCGTTATCTTCTTAAATGTCTCAGGATGTAATGAAGATGTCACTGGGATCTTCATCACTTCTGAAAAGTTAGGCCAATTATTTCAGTGCCAACTCACTGCACAGCTTCAGAAGTCTGCCCTGGAAAATGTCAGCCCAATACTGGTCTCAGTGAGTCAGCGATAAGCTTAAAGGCTTGGGAGCAGCACAGGCGTTTCAAGGGACTGCAGAGAAGCAGAGACTGACTTTTTCCTCATGTCTTGTGAAGTGATCAATTTTCATCCTCTCTCACTTCCCAAAACACAAGGTCCGGAGTGAACTGCCCCATTTGCCCCAACCTTGGCAACTTCAGCTAAGAAGCCCATTTCCCTGCTCTAATGGTTGGAAGCTTCTATCATCATTAACCTCTCATTCCCACATAAAAGCAGCCCTTTCTTCAGGTTGTTTTTCAGAAGCCAGTTCATCTCAAGCATAATGGACAGAATTCTATTATACCATTGCAAATTTTGATGGGCTCTCAGCAGGAAAAGCTGAAATGGAGGCATCATATGGCCTACATACACCAAATACTGGGCTTTTCTGGAAGCGTAATATAATATGAAATATTTAAAGTCATTTCTTTCTTCTATGCTTCCTGCCTCCAAAGAATAAAGGCTGAAAGCACTGTTAGTTTTGGGGCAAACCCTCAGTGGACAGGAGTATTTCATGCAACAGTCACCAATTTGACTCAGGGGATGAATAAATGTATCACGTTTCTTTCAGGCAACAAACAAAGATGAATTACTTAAAAATACAGCAAAGTGAAAATCAATCTGCTGAATTAAAAAATATGTTAATATTTTAATTGACATATTGCATGTCAGCAGGAGTAAAATGAAATAATCTATCTTTCTGGACACATGATCATTTGTGTTGCCAGAAAACTGCTCCTGTTTTTTGAAGAGAGGAATGTCGCTCTCTATCCTTCTCTGTATATGGAATATGCCATCCCCCTAATGATATAACTATATATAACTACACCAGAGAGAATGGAATTTATATTCATGAGATACAGATGGCTTCATAATTCACTAGCAATGTAGGCCTGAGTGAGTAATTAGGCCTCCCCTATGGAGCAGAAAGTAATTCCAGATCTCAGTGCAGTTAGTAAATAACTTACCTAAGGAGACTTAAGACCTATTACTGGCTTTACTCTGACCTGCTTTATGACACTGGGCAACTCTCCTCTCTACCTGTTTTCTAGCCTGTTTTACCTGTTTAGACCAGTTTTTTGCTTTAAGGGATATCACTACAACAGGTAAATACTTGGCTAGGGCACCACCAAAACCTTCTCTAGGTTTAGATGTGAACCGATTTTCATCCTGCATACAGTGACATTGCACAGGGGTCCAGCTATGACTGAGGGAAATCTAAAGAGGCAGTTGAAATACATTCAGAATTTTGACATACCATCCAATTTTCATTTCAAACTACTGAAACTCAAGCTTCCCATCCTTGAGCCAACCCTTGCTTAATATTAGATATCACCAATACTGCAAAGTGATATCAGTCTCCTGAGTTACTAGGATTTCAGACCTACAAAACAAGCTAGAAGTACACATCACATCCTGTGCCACAGGTAGGCATCAAAGCCACACCTTGCTGAACAGCGACATGGGAGGCACTCTTCACCTGTACACTCACATAGTGTCTGGATATACTCCAGTGCTTGTTAAAACACCCACAAATAACCTAGGGGAGATGGTTAAGAACTGGTAGCATGGACAAACTATCCATTAGGCTTCACGCATATGGCTCAAGTGTGAGATGGTGCAAAGCAGTTACCTGAAAATTCTTAAGTTCAGAACTTTTGTTGCTACCTAAAGAGGTTTAAAGTTTAGGAGACAAATAGATTTTTCTATCAGATCTTTAAAAATCCCCTATGCCTTATTTCCTATTTCATGACTGTCTACAGAACAGGTCAAAAAATCTACCAGGATTTTCCTTACCACACAGCTCTCTCAGGGTTGCTATTTTTCACTCTCATCTTGTTTTCTAACTTGTTGCTCCACTACCTTCAGCGTAAGTACTCTCAACTTTTTCTTAAGAAGTCTTAGCAATTTTGAGAGTAAAAGAGTTTACAGAAGCAAGCTCATGAGCAATTGTTTGGTGATAAGACATCTTAATAGGACATTGCTTCCAAAGATTTCTGCTAATGAGTATAGAAATCAATATGCTTCCTCACTGAAGGAAGTCAGAACTGATTATAAGCATGAAGTGAGCTGTGGTTTGTTTTTTTTTCCCCTACCTCAAAATCTGTACTACAGTTTTCCAGCATCTTGCTGCTGCTCAGTTAAGAGACACAAAAGGAATACAGGCTGCTATTTCTGCTTATACCAAACCTAAGAAGCAGAAGAGAGGCTAAAAAGAGACAGCTAAACTTCTGCATAGAACAGTTTAACTGTAAACTATCACTGTACATAAAAAGAAAAAAAAAGCTTAAAACTTACAGTAGGCTCTTGAAACAAGAGAGCCTCTTCACAAAATGAGAAAGGGTATAACTAAATAAAAGTTTCACAAAAAAAGTTCTTTCTTACACTTACCTTACTTCTCTAAAACAGCCTAACACTATAACTATTAGAACTTTTTTCAACAACTTAAAGAAAAGTAAAGAAATGCATTGAGAAGTTCTAACCCTTCCTTATTCTTTTAAAAAAAAAAAAAAGAGAGAGAGAGAAAGAGAGAAGAGAGATATCCTACTGCAATTTATAAGGACAGCAATGAGGCAGTGTATGAACTCAGCTGAGATCACTCACCTTAGGGCTAATTAGAAAAACAGCTTGTTTTAATTAGTTTTAAGCTGAAAGTATAAAAGGTCTGCTGTTTTGACAATTTGGGGAGTAAGCCTTGTCTCTTGAAATATAAGGGAGTGCCTTAGAAACATGAGATAAAGTATTAATTATTGGTGTGCCTATTGCATTTGATTAGTTTAAGATATAAAGAAATTCTTTCCTTATTAGTGTATGATCTGATATGAAAGAAATCAACTATTTGAGCAGAGTCTGATGATCAACAGAACAAGAAGATCTTGTCAGAGAAAAGAATGTAAGTCTTTGCTTATATGTGTATTTTTTCTTTTTTTAAAAAAAAAAGCAAACTTGTGTTCTAGGTTCTTAGTGCCAAGTCTCTATTACAGGTGAGTACTTCTTATAAATAAAGATAAGTAATGTCTACTTTAGAAGATAGTGCCCACATGT
The DNA here is from genome assembly GCF_003343035.1 of Apteryx rowi. Taxonomy (NCBI): domain Eukaryota; kingdom Metazoa; phylum Chordata; class Aves; order Apterygiformes; family Apterygidae; genus Apteryx; species Apteryx rowi. Next base: position 4,747,131 of record NW_020447195.1, on the reverse strand, counting down.
ATTTCTGATAATAAGCTTCTTATAGCTATTTGGAAATAAGATGCAAGAGATGCTCTAGATTAAGAGCTTCTCCTGTCTTGAGTTTAGAAAATATCTGTTAGTAAAAGCTGTTATTCAAAAGTGAATGTTTCATTCTAGAAGACTTGTAAGGTATATTGGTTTCTAATTATGCATCTATATATTCCTGTAAAACTCTTGAAGTAAATGTGTATGCCTTAGAATATATGAAAATCCAAGCATATTAAAAAGATACTTTTCCAAAATATAATTATTTTACATGTATATTATACAGACTAGGTTCACTAAAATCTCTTATTTTTCTGTGAAGTCAATTAATGAGTGGTAAGTATCAAATAAAATATCTCTCCTATAACAAACTTTTCTGAGGAGGATAGAAAGCCTGCTAGAGTTCCAACAAACAGGTCAAAAAGAGGGGCAACAACAGAATTTAGGTAAGAGTTGCTCCTGAAAGTTGATATTCTTTCTTAGTCCATCAGGCAATTGCACCAAGACAACAAAAAGGGCTGTTGGTGTTGCTGTTCTTGGCTGGAAAGTAGTAGTTTGGGCAGGACAGATGGTGGAAGAAGAAGGAAAGATGCCAGGGTCAGGGATCTGCTTTCCTCATAGCTTGCTCAGCTCTGGCTTATTTGAAAACTATACATCTGTGGACATAGCTGCAAAGTCCTTTAAAATTCAGGGAGCAAGCAGGCTCCCTTTGTTTGAAATAAAAAAGGAGGTGTCAGGGAACCAGTGTACCTAAGGAGAATGTAATTCAACTTGTTTGCTTTTAAACTAGCTCTTGCATTCTCTCTATTCCAGGGAGTTACACTTTCAGCCAGGATAAACTTGGGCCTGCTTCCTCTTTCTCTTTGGCTTGCAGAAGACATCTATAAAATGCAAGAAGGGAAGAATCACAGGGATGTATTTTGGACTATATAAATCCACAGGATATAGTCTAGGACATAGAATTTCGCTTTGATTTACATATTTTTTAAATTTTAGTTTCTTCATTATTCTGCTCAGAATAATCTGTGCTTCTAGTGTTTAACATATGCTAATTACTAATCCCAATGCATGTGGAAAAAGTCAATCCTTGGTGCTTCCAATATGATGTTTTCCCAGTCAAACAAAGATAGAAGTAATCTGGAGAAAGTCACTGTTGCTTTACCTTTCAGGTCAAATAACTTCATCTGGTTCTGACTGTTGAATACTTCACTTAAAATGTATATATGTGATCTCCATCTCCCAGCACAGCAGCAAGCTAATGCTGCAAATTACAGGTAATTATTTTGAGGTTGAAGTGAGGAAACAAACTCTGAGAGGCATTTTATGTTTTCATGGACATGCCCCAAAGATACTTCTGTATTACTAACTCTTCCCCTGATTTTATCAAAGTCCAAACAGTACCGAAACATCAATTTCTCTTCAGAGCCACAGCAAAGAAAAAAGCTTAGGAAAAAGTAATGGTCATGCCAATTTAACCTTTTGCCCCAACTCTACATATCATGATATCTATCAATCAGACAACCATTTAAAGAAAGTAAATTTATTATTTATTTCTGACTTAAAAGTCATTTAGTTAATGTAGAGGCTAATCCTGCAAGCCATTAGCAGTTAGCCTAGTTATCAGAGGCTTTTCCTTTCCAGTTGATGGGAAAATAAGGCAAATGATGCAACTGAACACTTTGTGTAGGCCTGTTCTCCATGCAGTGGCTGGTGTGTGGTACCTGTCTCTTAGCAGTTTCATTAAAATAAATGTGGTATATTGAATGGTTTGGCTGCTGCTGTGGTTCCTGTCACAATAACTTCAGTCTCTGACATTTACTTCAGATAACCAACTTGTGAAGGTGGAAGACTTGTCATAGAACCTTGTTCTCTGCCTATTTCCTTTGGCTGGAGTATTTAAAACTGTCCGTCTCCATTTCTGATTATACTTACTTTGCTTTTATGCTGTGGGTAATTTCCAGTCTCCATTTATATAAAGAGACCTAAGGAGACTAACTCTTAGACTATGACTGATACTACTTGATTCCATTGGAATGTCAACAGATTTAAAATTAGCCATATATTTATGCATGCAAATATTTAGCCCCATAGCCCTACATCAGATGTGAACAGAATTTGTATATGTGAGCTGTCAGATTGCTTGATCTGTGCATTCATTCAAATGCTCTTTGCATGAAAGTGCAATTGCATATGTAAAGTGCAGAGGAAAATGGATCAGGCAAGCTTGGAACCTCTTCAAAAATTTCTCCCTTAGTGCATTTTCTTAAACCAGCCTTTTCAGAATAGCTAAAATAAATGCTAATGGTATGTATTACATTTGCCAAGCAACTGCTCCAAAATTATCCAGCGGAGGGAATGTGGTCTATTGGTTTACCTACAGTTTTGGGAGCTGCAACTTTTGAGTTCTGTTCTGAGTGACCTTGGGCAAAGTAAACTGCTTTTGTTCTTTATCTGTAAACAAAATATCAAAAATAAAATGGAAAAGTAATTTCTAGTCATGGTTGATGCAACAAATAGCTGTGGAACACCTGCAAAGTTTTTTGAGATCCTCATGTGAAAGACCCTAAAGAAAGGTGAAGTGGTATCAACAGTACAAATGTAATCAGGCTCCAACAGTGTTAGCTGAGTGCAGGCAGGGTGAGTCATGACATTTTTCTTACATATAAAGCATCTTTTAAATAAAAATTGATCTACAGAACAGAGCTGCTTTCTAAATCTTCCCTTTGGATTCTTTTATTTTTTCTTTCCCTAAATAGGCTTTTGAAATTGAATCTATAAAACTCCAAATCTGCTGCTGAAGCTGATAATATTATAATTTACCTCTTCAGGGCTGAGGCAAACATGTTCTTCCTGTCTCAGGGGATATTAGAGATCCCACAATGATTTTTGCAAGTCAACTTTATCCCCAATGTTCTTGCCAAAGTCCTGTCACGCTATGTGTGTTCCTAGTCTGAACTATTCCAAATACCACCCGAATACTAAACTGAATGTCTACTGTCTTACCTAAGGTTGCTCATATCTGCCATTTATACTTGGTGTTTCCATATCATTTATCATAAGCCTCAGGAAAGCACACTTTTGCCACACTTATTAAGACCAAGGTTGCCATGAAAGGAAGTAGGAGAAAATGTTATCACACTTGCAAGACAGCCATATGAGATCATTTGTACTTGTACATGTCTTACAGAGTAACACACTAAAAATGACTTAAACTTTGAAATGTTGCATAGATTTGATTTCAGTTACCATGAAACATCCAAACCAGTATAGGCTCCTGGAAAAAAGGATGCCAAACTGCAAGGGTGTGGAAACAAGTACAACAAAAGATGCTTTCTAGGTCTAGGGAAAAAAAATTAACCTCTAATTCAGCAGTTGTATCACAAGACAAACATTCTTTCAGCCAAAATGAGTCCTGCATTTTCTGTGCCTAGAAGAATCTTGTTTCTCCAGGTGCAACAAGATGTTGGAGTAACTCTGTGCATGTGGTACCCCATTTCTGTTGAGAAACAGAATCCAGGAGTACTGGATTATCCATACGATTATCAAAGGTGAAGGATCTGGTGCTAGTCTGGCATCTGCTGGCTAAATCAGTGGCTCGAACGCTACACTAACTGCTCCCTTTAGCACAGAGCAATTCAACACAACGATTGTAAAGTCTAACTGTTAGTGCTGAGCAAAAGAGAAAATGTTTGATTTGATTTTTAGTAGAAATCTTAAAGATCAAGTGATATTGACCTGCTCTATTAAATCACAGAACTGAACCTCCTGGGGATCTACTCTGGGTTATTTTCAGCTCACAACTTCAGATAGCCTATGTGGTAGTTTGATTTTGTATTTCAGCGTGGACCAAAAAATGATCATTCTGAACTAAAGTAGGACCACATTTGTGGACACTTGGTCATACTACTTACCAAATATTGGTGCCATTCAAATTTTTCCGAAAGCACGTGCTTCTGGTCCAGCAATAACAGATGCTGAAGGAGCAGAAGGTCCATATAAACTTTGTACCTCTTCCTTGATACAAATCTAGGCATCTCCTTTTGTTTGTAACAAAATTAAATCAGCTTAATCAAGATAATAGTACTGCTTTACAAGTCCAATTTCTTTTTCTTTAATTTTATGTCCCCTTAATGCTGTTTTCTCAGACAATGAGCCCTTTAGTATTTCTTATGCTTCATGTTCTGAATTACTGAACCAAGATCCCATGATAAATTACTATTCTATGACCTTTTGACTTCAATTTTTAAGTAAACACTTCTCTGATTTATGTGTAATATAACTAATATATTTCACAAATCATCTATATTAAGAAGCCTAAGCAGCTCAAAAGAGCTTTGGCTGCTTCACCGGCAAATGAGGTATTGTGATGGAAAACAAAAGAACACAACTCCTTTCTGATGAGTAGAGTGCAAAGCCAGGACAATCAAGCTATTACTTTTTTCAGGTTTTTGCTTGATTTCTATAGACAGTAACTGCCAGGAGGGTGGATGACTTTGGAGCCATGCTTACGATTGTGGCCCAGCCTGACCAGTTGAGCTGGCAGGTACGAAAAGGAGGAAATGCATCATTCTTGCTGTGGCACACTTACCTACAGCACACTGGTGGAAAGCCTGTGCAGTCTTATTGCCATCAGAAACACTAGTTTTCCAAGGATTTCTTACTATGTCCTATTACCTATTTCCTACAAGTATCTCTTCTTACATTTACATTTCAGAAGCAATCTTTCATCCTCCTTTGGGTCTGGATTAAAAAAAAAAAAAAATCCCCAAACAAATATGTCCAATTGGGTTTGCATTTGCAGATTAAATAATTAAAGGATTAAATGCACAGATAATTGGGTGACTGCACAAGCAACTTTCCTAATGCACATATAATTTGACTGGGGAAAAAGAACCCTCATTTGGATCCCTAACCCTTTGAAATTCTGGGTTTCATGTTCCCCAAGTGATGTTTTTTCACAATTTCTATCTTTGTTTTACAGTCTAAAGATGTTCTCTAGCATTAATGAAAACCATTTATTTGGGCAAGCAACAGCATTTTGAAATCCCCTGCAACAGTTACTTGAGATGTGAAAATTGAACTCATGAACATTACTTAGAATATTTTGAGTTATTTCATACTGTTTCTTTCTATGGATTGCAGCACTTGGACCTGGTCATTACTATTTTTAAATGCTTAACTAGATGAGAAATAGCTTAACTCAAAACATCTGTCACATTTATTTCCCAGATGAACTACTTGCCTATATAACTCATTAAAAAAAAAAAATCACTGGAACCATATTAGTAATACAAAAGAGTTACCTATGGTATATATTAGTATTTGTATAATCAGAATGAACATGCCAAAAGAGCAAGCTTTGAATAATAAAAGGCTATTAGTGGAAAAACTAAGTATACAAATCCTATCAGAAAAAGTGAAAATCCTATCAGAAAAAGTGAGTCCACTTCATGGGTATGTTTGAGCCTCAGCAAGGGATTCACCTGAAATCAAAAGAGATGTCCTCAAGGTGTCTTCCCCATACAGCACAGTGATGATCATTTATTTTGAAGAGAAGCAGCCTGGCAAATGTGTAATATAACTAATGCATTGTGTAACTAATACGTGGTCTGAAACCCATGAAGACCTCTGCTATTTACCCACTGCGTTAAGACAATTTACTTGTTTTGTAGTAATTGTGCCAATCTATATCTTTTCTGGATACGTTTGAGACTGGAGTAGTTCTCTTCAAAGCAAGAAATCTAGTGTGTCCCTGAGCAGTCCTCAAGCAGAGGGGCGTCCTAGAATTAACTGCTCTTTTAATTAAAACTTGAGCTGGAGACGCTGTTTAACTTGATTTTATTTGTTAATAAAGCCAGTTGTAATAAAAGCCTGCATTTCGAGCTTGCACAGCATGTGTTACCAACTATGTGGGAGCTGGCTGTGAAAACTACCTGTCTAGCACTAGTAATCTGTGCGCATTTACCAAATTAATTATAGCAATGAAATGATATAAAGTGTATAGATTATGTCCCTTGATATTTCACTGGCCAGAACAATATGTCTTTTCTAAAAAGCTCTAATTAAGTAATTTAAATATTCATGTTTTTCCAAGTGGGTAGCTGTTCTCATTTCAGTGGGTTATTTTCTTTCTCTTTTTTAAGCTTCTCTTGAGATCTGAGTCTTTACATTTCTAACTGACAACACTTTGAATTAGAAAGGGTCCCCGCAGGAACCTGCTAATGTCATGTCATTGCCATCACTGTTACTGTTACACGTTAGGTGGATTCAGCTGATGGAGGCATATTTCTATATGCAGCAATTGTATCTTCATTTTATTCTGTAGTCAGCTACAGCAGGTATTTCTGTACTCTAAGAGTGGCTTTACCCCAAGAGCAATCAAATAGGCAAACTACACAGAAAGGTACACTTTTTAAGTTTTTCATATAATCATTTCTGAATAAATTCAGAAATGGTGCTGCTTTAATTCTCTGGAAATTATTTCAGTTCTAGCTCACAAAACCCAAATTCAAAACTTAACTGTCATGAGATTTCAAAATAACACTGCCTGTAGATTTTCCTGAGAAAGAGTCCATTCTTCTATTCAATATTTTGGCTGTGTTCTTTCTTGTTAAGCGTTTGTTAAATTAGAAGGGCAATAAAGAGTTGCGCTATTATGAATTCTACAGTGGTCAGAACCTCTCCGGGTATCTTTTAATTCTTCAAAAAGAAAAGCTAAATGATGCATAGCAAAATTTCTCCAGATTTAAATCGCACTGGTCAGAAAAGACAGTCTGGGCTGCTAGCTTTTAATAACCATAAAAAATATTATATAGAACAAAGTCTCAAAAGAACAAAAGTGCTATTTTTTCATGGTGGCTTTTTCAGTCAAGATAATTATGAGTTTATTTTTGTTATGGGAGAAAATGCATGTTAGGTTTTTTCATAACACGAGTTTCCAGTATTCACATAACACGTGTATTATCAGTTCACCAACCAACTAAACTTTTGCTGTCTCCTCACTTCCCTCTGCCAAGTGTGAGAATTGTCAAACTGAAGTAGGTCAATATTTGGAGTTAAGCCCTGTAACTTTGGGATAAATATTCTAATAAACTCTGTAGATGGTCAAAGCTGGCCACTGAAGTTTACAATTTTTATGAATAAAGCCTAATATGCTTAACTTCATGCTAACACTAAAATTTCCCTTTTTGAAAGATACTTTGATTTCTTGTATGTGTGTAAATCAGAGCAGGCACAGCAGAACTCCCAAAGGGACTTCTTTGAGTCACTGAGTTGCACAAATGGCTTAACTGTAGTCAAAATTGATGTACTCAGCATGAATAACTTGTAACCCCATTACAGAACTTTAGGTTAAAAAAAAAAAAAGTTTAAACAAAGAGTTGTTTAGAAAAAGAGGGTGGGGGAAAAGAGAGAACCACAAATGGAGATGGAGGGAAAGGTATTTGCTTTAACCCTAGTATGATTGCCCTGGTACAGAAACAGCGTACTGCAAAATGCATTCATTACTGTTCACTTCAGAAATGTATCGGCAAGCTTCCTCATTCAGCCCAAGATCTGGTCTGATCAGGCCTATCTCTGGGCTGTAAATAGCACTCAGTTGTCTGTTCTTGTCCCATGCAGGCATAACTTCTAAACCCAATAATCCAGGCTTCTTATTAACTTAATCTAAATCATGACGTGGCAAAACCGTCATGGGCTTTTGTCCTGCATTTTCAAATTGATTAATGTATCTAATCACTTAATCATATTACTCTTCATGCTCTCCTGCAAGTTATTCAACCCTACCAGGTTACCTGCAAACAGTGTGGTGATCCTACTTTGATTCGTTGCATGCCCTTTTCCTGCCCTTCCTTATCTATAAATTAACAGATCCCATGTAAGATCAAAGCAGGGAAACTGTCTGTCTGCCTGTTTGACTCTGATATCAGTTAAATGAGTAATGAAATGTCGGTTTTCAGTTAAAAGTAGGTCTGGAGCCTTCCATAGTATGAGCGTTTTCAAAGATGCTTTTAAGTTTTATAAATTTTTGTTCCCAATGTCCACAGAATATAATCATGAGAAGTGGTTATAGACCTCTGTATCTGCAAACACAACAGGTGGAAGCTGATGCTTTGCGTTTGCCTCTATGATGACCAGCCTTTTAATTTTCTGAGCATCCTGATGTTTCGATAATGCTTCTATTTCAAGTTCAGAAGACTCTGTTAATCTGGCTATTGAAATTCTTGACAGTCTCCAAAACTGACGCCAAGGTAATGGGTTTCAAGTTTCCGACATCGTTTACTTTCTCCGCATCCAATACCTCGAGAATTCAAACTGAGACCGCGTATGAGAAATGTCATGTGGGAAATGCTTTATGGCTTAGAGCATCAGCGCACGAGGCTGACGTGAAGCTAGCAGAGTACGTTCAGTGCTAATTTAGCAGATGGTGAGACGTGACCTGAACTCCGTGTAAGCATAGGCCAAGCACTGTAACAGCAGAACTCATGCACTGGTGGTCCAGGCTCTTGTTGATCTAAGACTGTAAATGCCCTGGGACAGAGACTCAATCTGTAAGAGTGAAGCAGGGGCAGCTCTTACCTAGTTTCTAGGGGACCCCGCTCTATGGGGGGCCCCATCTATGGGCCCCACTCTCCAAGAACTTTATAAACCTAGCTAAAAGTCTTCTTTTGACTCTGTCTTAACATGCAGTGACAAGAATAACATAGCTCAAGTTTAAAAAGAACAATATAGTAGAAAACAAGAAAAGTATAGCCTGCTTCTTTTCAAAACAATATTAACAAGATATTACTTAGTTGCTATTTGTTGGAAAACATAAGGCCTTTATTTTATAAAAGAGTAATAACTTCCTATATGTCTTCTTTTCTTGCTCAGCCCAAGTTGTTGCATGCCTGAGAAGTCTGTAAGGCATTTAAGCATTATTTAAAAAAAAAAAAAAAACTCCCAGAACACTTGGCAATTTCTTTTTATGAAAAAGGAAATGCTTTTTGACCGTCCATTTAAAAGCTACTGAAGATATTTGTATTCCAAATCGCAGTAAAATTAATGGGAAGTCATTTTCTATGGAAAGGCATCTAATTAAAAACAGTATGTAGCAGGGCAGGGGTGGAGGAAGGCATGCAGAGTATGATCATGTATGTCGGCTGCACTTCTTCTGTGTGATATACACCTTATGTCAGTGAGTTTAATTGTTCATAGAAAGGATATTAACACTTTTACTAAGCCAAAGAAAAGCAAATTCATTAGCACCATGAGAGAGTAATTACCAGCTCGTCCACAGGTAGTTATGCAGCTAATGACCTGAAGATGGGAGTGTAATTAAAGCCTTCACTCATGGGCTTCACTCACTCTAATATCCTTTCCTGTCTCTTCATTTATGTTCTTTTCATTAAAACTGTACAGATCATTAAGTCATTAATAACTGCAGAATGCAAATGCACTGAGGTAGAGTAAATTTAATGTTTCCTTGGTTGTGAAGTATGTTGCACTGCTGGGTAATAAAATGTTTTACAATTATTATTAGAATGGTTCTGTCAATGGAAGAAGCTCCTCCCCCCACCCTCAAAAAAAGCAATATTAAAAAAATAAAATATAGGAATCACTTTTCACTTTTGAATAATAAAACCAGCCACGAGGCAACCAGGGCAATGAACTACTTTTCTAAATGATACACTTTAAAATATTGAATTTTTTTTTTCCTCTTGAGATAAATAGCTGTTCCTAAAGGTAACAATCTTGCCATTTTTTTCTATTGTAATATAGAAAAAAAACTACCCGTGTCTTTTCATGGAGATGATCCGAACAATTGCACTAACCATTGCAAAACACAAACAGGAACAGAGGTTGGGCAGAAACACTTGTGAATAATTTTCTGTGTAATACTTAGCGTCATATTATACCACATCATATATGTACTGGAGGTGGTTTTAGTCAAACTCGATCTGCTTCAGCCAGTTGAAGAATTTGTTAGAAATACGCACATCTTGCTACCTGATTCTGGAAACTCTACATTCACTCAGCTTCCACTTAACTCACTGAAAGCTTTTTGAGTTAAGAATTAATAGCAGATCTCTCAATGAAAACACTATTTCAGAGCTATTTGTTTTCCTCTACTTATTAAAAGCCCGTTGGTGTCAGAAGACAGACTTTAGGTAACTCCTAGAGAGAAGGATGGCCCTCCAGGCCGCATCGAAGCCTTGAGTTCAGTGCTTGCCTTTGCCATGTTTTCTCTGAGTGACCTTGCCTGAGCCCCTGAGGGCCGTAATTTCAAAACAGCTCCACTTCTGCCTTCTTGGACTCAGGAAAAACGTGGCCATTTATTGGGAGGTCTTCTTATGCTCTGTGACCTTTAATCTTTCTGTGCCTCAAATTCTGATCTGTAAAATGAAAATACGTATTTCTTTTTTCTCATCCTTATCTGATTTGTTTCGATTGCAGGGTTGCCCTATAACTGTCTAACACATGCTTGATCCAGTGTGGGTTTACTAAGCTATTTTAATGTTAAAAAATATTAAGGTAGCTCTACAGTAGTTTGTTCTCTGTATGACATGTTTGGGAATGGGGAAGATAGAGCTCCATCAACATCAGACACTCACTATAACATCGGGTGAAAATATGCTAGATGGGAAATGAAATGTCATTGTTGTAACAGTTTTCCTTGGTGGTAGAAAAGTAGCAAGAAGACTGCCCATAGAGTCACTGCTGTAAAAATAATACTGTAACTCCAGCACTTTCTTTTATATAGTGTGACATGTCTAGGGTGCACTATATGTTGTTGTTGCAAGGAATTAAATCATTGATGGGCGAACAGTTCTCCCAGATCAGACTACTGGCCTTTCCAAGTCAGTTCAGTTAGCTCTAAAAAAGGATTGTACTTTTACAAGTATCATAGCCAAAAAGTTAATTATCAGGGCATTTAGTCACATTTTCAGGCACTAATGCATCAGGTATAGATGTCATTTTCATTAATATGCTCCAATATTTATATTTCTCAATACTGTTAGTGGACTTGAGAAGAAGAGATAATTTTCTTGCCGAACAGAGTCTGTGTGATTAAGTGCTCAGTCTCTGGTAACAAATGAATGCAACAACCTTTAAATCCTTTCCATACAGACAAATAAATGTATTTCTCATAATAGTATTGCTAGAAATCTAGACAGGCCAGTGCATCTTTGTGACTTTCTCTGCATGAGTCAGATTTACAATGCTGCATTGCAAAACAAAAAAAAAGAAAGGGCTATGATGACAAGTTGATAAACAAGTTAAAATAATATAATTTGCACTGTGTCATTTGTATGCTGTCAGCATACAGATAATTCCAAAAATTACTGTGGGTAAATCCATTACAGGTCTGCTAAGTACTGCTGCTGGGAACTTTGAGTCCTGATGCCTCATCATGCTTTATACCCGTTAGCAAATTGCATGGTAGAGCTACGTAGCTCTTTACTGAAAGATAGAAGTCACACTCTCTATTCCAGTAGTGCTGACATTTAAATTTGATGTCAATGTTATAGTCTCATCCTAATTTCAAAATCCCTTGCGCTAATAGCGCTTAAGCCTTAACTGCACATTTAATCATAAGAATTGCAGAATCACTCTGGGAAGTTAGACAAAAAAATTGCAATGGACATTGATACCAAAGCAAATCAAATAGGAAATACAAAGGAAAGAAGTAATTTTCTATTTTACAGAAAACTTATAAACATGCTAGTTTTCAACCAATCAGCACAACTGGTGAAATAGAAGATATCCCTGTAAATAGCACCTTCATGTTGCTAAATACTGGGAGTTTAGTGTAACTGGAATGTCTATAGTTTGTCTGTTTATCTAAAATTGCAAAGTGACTAAGGGACTTAATGCTTGCCACTAAACTCAAGTAACGGAAATGTTGTTTTCTTGTGTAGCTGGGTTTCTCTGTTTTGAAAGCTCTGCACAAAAGAGCACACTATGGATAGTTTTCCCTGTTTGAAAGGAGAGACAGATTTTAAATATGATAATTAAAATGCTTAGCCTCGAACAGAAAATCAGTCCCATCTCCAGGCTCTCTGAACCTAACACTTTGAAACTACCAATGAACTTGCTAAATGTCTACAGTCACCAAGGAAATAAATGTTGGAAAATTTGTGAAATAATGAACTTAAACTGGATGCTAAGAGAGTCAAGAAAATTCAGTATTAATGCTGAAATGTCACAACTGCAATTTATATATCAGTTCATAGATCTCATATGCTGCATAGCTTTGTCAAGAAAAGTCATAATAAAAGAATCTGAGCCAAAGCCAATAGACATCATAAGTCTTACATTTTACTGTACCACATATTTTGTACTGAAGTTTCTTGGCACAGTGAAGGTCTTTGTTAGGTCTGTAATGCTTAATAAATGAAGCTCTTATTTCATAATTATGGTTCTAGCTACTACCACATCATTAGAACTGGTCAAAAATAGATCATACTTTTCGAGAAAACATTGCCCTTTTCTCACTGAAAAGTGATTCATTCATAAAAACTTCATTCAAAATTTTGAACACTTTTTATAAAGAACCATAAAGCCTGAAACTGATCTGGAGGCTGACCAAAGCCAGGATAAAAGGCATGATTTCATCCTATGTTTTTGACAGCAGGAACAGGTTTGCTTTTGTATCCAACTGAATTCTACAGTCTGCACTGAAAAAAAGTGATTCAACTGTCTCTAGTTTAAACCACCATCACAACCAAATTGATACTATGTGGAAAAAATAACAACGGCAAGTTAAGATGTTTCTGGTAACAAAGATTGTAGCTTTTGTTCATGAACTGGAAGCAGAAAGTACTGATCTTTTGGGGGTTGTTTTTTGTTGTTGTTGTTTTGGGTTTTTTTTCAGATCAAAGCCAAAGAGAAGCTCAAAATGCAGAGCAAAGCTGGATCACAGGCTAAAAAAAAAAGATAAGTCTTCAAGATCTTTCTCAGTCTTCAGACGCACATGGTGACAACTGAAGAACCTCTCTCATAAGATAAATATCACTGTGTGTTGTTGCATCATAAGACGTTGCAGTAATCAGTGMCATTATGCTCTTTTGAATCAAAGACAATATACTGTTGTATTGCATCTTGGTGATCAATCCCGAAAAGCCCAGTGTATGGATGGCATTCATTCTTTTCCAATATCATGTGCAAGTCAAGTCAGAAAATCTTGGAACATCTGCTTTCTGAACCTGCTGGGTTTCAGTCCTATTTGCTTTGAAATTAGCTATGCATTGCTGGTCAGACCAAGCCATTCCAACACAAACTGCCAAGCGCCAGCACGTCCTCTATGCTGTCAGTAATTCCCAGCTGTTGACATCAATTTTATGTTGGTTGAGATAGTGCTTTAGCATTTCCTTGAAGGTTTTCATCTGTCTGCCCCACTGCCCTCTTTCAGTTCACCAAATATCAGCTGATTTGGTAATCTCCTAAAATTTGGTATCTTCCATTCCAGATATAAGATCAGCCCAGCGCAGTGTGCTGTAATGATCACACTTTCATCTCCCTAGAAGACTGCTATGCTCCAAAACAATTTTAGAAAAAAATTCTTCCTACCTTGAATGCACAGTGTGGTAAGCAGTTGAAATCTCTCCTGAGCTGTATGTATTATCAGTATAAAGTCCGGATCTTCTGCTTAAACAGAAAATTAGATATTTGCAGACCTTTAATTTAATCTAGAGACTGATGCAATCTTGCTTCCAATCTTTCTTTAAAGAAAAGATGGACCGCGCTAATGATATTTGACAGTTCTTTGTCCAAGAGAACACCCTCCAATTATGTATTTCCAAAATAGCAAAAATTTTCATGACTAACATATGTTGTGGATTATATGACTAATGATAGACCGTGATGCAGAATGACGTGCATAATCTCCTTTTTTTCCTCAAGTTTATTATGAATCCATACTTCTCAAACCTGTTTTAACTCAAGCTTCATGATCTTCTGTGTGTGTCTATTCACTTCAATGGGGCAGTTCTCTGGAATAAATGCAACTCAGCGTTTTGCAGAACTTCACAGTCTGTTCCACTGTGTTCACAGAACAGTGCTTGGCCCACCACCTTGCACCAGTCACGACAGTACAAAGATGAGCTTGCACCCTCTGCCAGGCTTTCCATCACCGAACAATCTCATGGTACCATCACCACTATCCATCTTAACTTGCTATGGGTGCTTTCCTGGCTTGTGTCTGATTCTGTCTCTGGCTGCATTCTTTAGAAACAATCCTTTCCTTCTTGGAGTATGTTAAAATCTCAAGGATCTTGAGGGAATTTGTTACAGGTGTTTCTCATATTTTCTTAGAGAACCTAACTTGCAGGTACCTGTGAAAGTCCAGGTCTTGACAGCRTCAAACGCTTCAGTCAAATTCACTGTTAAGAAAAAGATATGCTCTTGTGCGCTATACTTTTCTGACAAATACCTCACTAGTTGCACCTCTTCTGCATCTTAAACTACATCATGAGTCATATAGCATGCACTAGACTATACTATTCTTAAAAAATCATTCTAGTAGTGTGCTATCCAAGACACGATAATTCTTGCCACTGTTCACAATAATGAAAATGGCAACTTTGAAACTCTGCTTTTATCCTGTGTATTCCAGTTGGACCAAAGGGGGACACACAAAGCCCTGAGAGACCACTTTGAAGGGGACAGAGGGATACAGACAACTAAGACTGCTGAAGGGACATGTCTTAAGCAAACCACCAGCATACTGCATTTTCTAACAGACTTGTACATCTGTTCATCGGTTCATCCATGTGATTTTGTTTCTTAATATTTGTAAGGTTTTCACTGACTTTTAATGTACCTGTCTTTTATCTAATCTTTTACTAGGTCTTTTATTCCCTCTGTCAGTCTAGAAGAACCTCAAAATTAAAATAGGTTTTATTTTGCTACCTGTCTAGCCCAGTGTTGCATACAAAGTCCTTATTCTAGATCCATCTTTTTCTGCCACTCTTGTTATCGATGACCATTCATAAATCACTCTGGGCTCAGTTTTGCTCTGGCACTCATAAGCTATAAAGTCATCAGTCCTTGTGCAGATAAATCAGGTAGCCAGGGTTCATTATGCATTCCTTGCTTATGCATCAATGGCCTGAGATTGAAAAAAAAAACAGATAAAACATGATACAATCCCTACAAGCAGTAGGATACTACACTCTCGGCAACAAAACACCTTGTATAGCATCCTTGTTATTCTATTTTTTAAGGTCATTGAATGGGACCACACACACAATATTCAGAGGTATTAACATGCCTAGCAACTCGCTCATAGTTTGATACCTATCTGGTCATAGATATAGAAAAATATATTTAATGTAGATGCTACTTGCTTGATTTGTCTCCTGCTGGTGCTTAGCATTTGCAATTCTTACTAATTTCTGAGAGCTGAAGACCGTCAGCATTTGTAAGATTCAAACTACAGTCTCTCCTGTTTATACAGAACAGAGTTCCTGATCTGGGATCCTTAGCACCACTCAGAAGAATATTTAGGCCGCAAGCTCATGTATAAAGCTGTTACATACCTTTTGTAAGACAGATAAAACAGCCTATGTTCCTTCTCCAAAATGGGAGGAAATCTGAAACTGGACTATCAGAAGGGTGCACAGAGCTGGTCCTTCCATTCAGCTTTGATCTATTGCTGAGACCAGCCAGGCCAAAATAAGTACAGTATAGCCCCAGGGAACAATACTTCTGTTCAGGATTTTGAAAAGCTTTGGACCTCTCGCACATATGCCATACAGTCTTTCTGTACATGTGCAATGTATCTGATGCAGCCAGGACTGTTTCTGTTTCTTGCATATGTACAGAGCTTCCCACAAAAGCTGGACTTACTAGGCAGGTGTCCAGTGAAAATATCTCTGGGCAACAAATAACATCTCCACTTCCTAGTAAAGGGAAATGTCTGCGATTTTTGAGCATATGGCAGCCCAGTTAGAGCTCCTGGGCGCATGCAATACTGTCTCACACTTCCATCTGGTAGTTCTATCAGGTTAGATATAGAGATTCTCCGGAATATGCCTGGACACAATTTTCCAGCAAAAAGAAAGGACATATAAGCACTAGGCTTATAATAGACTTGCACTGATTTATAATTTTTAAAAAAGGCAACACCTAAACTTGACACAGTTCCTTATAGATAAAGACAAAGCTTTGCCTTGGTATTCTGGGGTCCTCTTGTGAAGGAAAAAAAAAAAAAAAGGAATAAGTCTAGCTTCATTGATTCTGTCCTAGAAGTCAAAAGCAAGGTGGAGAATAGACAGGTCCAGCATCATTCTTGTCCAACTAATTATTTAATCATTTATAAAATTTTAATGAAGAGACTACTTAAAATGCCAAAGGAAAGAGAACATTAATTATCACCTTGAAAATAAATATTTTTTAAAATATGCAGTATAAGCAAAAAGAATTACATCTCTTTTTTCAAAATTATCTAGAGTAAGTTCTGAAAACACCTTTATACTCCGCACCTGCTACTCTGTGTACTGAACAATCAAATAACCCTTAATTCTCATCAAATGAACTCCCAAAGTCATTGAAGAGATAATAAACTAGGTTACAACACTCATCTGGTATACAGTTAAATGTCTTTCATATATCTTTAAGTAGTTATTAATCTCTGAATTAGTTTAGAATACATTAACCTTCAAGGTAAATTAGATCAATCAAGAAAATGACTCACAAGACTAGGTCTATTTTTTTGCTGAAATTTGGAGTATGTGCCAAGAATATAGCAGCAGAGGGGAGAAGGCATTCAAATGGAGTTTTTCCGTGTGTGTGTGTGTGTGTGTGTGTGTGTGTGTGTGACATCATTTATCACGGAGAGGGGCTGGACATTTTTATTGCTTTTCTTGATGCTTATGCATAAAGTTGTTCCTTAAGACAAGAGGAACCAATGATCAGATAAGAACAAAATGTTTACAATTGTGGTAAAGGGAAATTATGCTGTGAATGCAGAATGACATGAAGTCCATGAAAATTAGGTGTAACCATAGCCTCACAGCTCAATTTATTTTCCACTCTGAGATTATTTTTAGCCTTATTTATTTTAATTAGGGAAGTGGCTGAAAAGCTTATTCTGTTCTATTTTGCATACAGCTCACACAGTCCAGACATTTCTGCCACATTCTGCTTCAAAATTACTTCAATCTTCAACTTTTTACCTTCAAATTTTACAGAAAAGAAGTACTTAAATATTCATGCAGGAGTGAACCATCATTACAGCTGCTATTCATAATGCCATGCTGTGCATCCTCCAAACGAAGATAACCTACAAATTCACTGTTTAGCCACTGTTTTCCGAAAAGGAGTATGAGCATATTGACACTGAGTAGCAAGAAGAGTAACTTGAAGTCAAGTGTTTTTAATGAGAATGACTGACAGTGAAAGCTGCTCGTGATGGTTTAAGCTAACATAACTTATTTTGCTTTTGCAAAATGCCATGCATGTAGTCAGTTATCCTGACTTAGTTGACAGACGGTAACTCACTAAGACGCAAACTCAGGCTCCTACGGTTGTGAGAATACAGCTAAGGATTTTAAGCGTAAATTTGGAATATAGTATTTTAAATTAAACAGCGACGCTGATGCTAATTCACTGATGTGATGTGACGTATCCTGTAAGAATACGGTTAATGATGAGAAGTGTCACAATAGGTGCCCGTCCTCTAACTGCAATTAGTGACGCACAGCTTTTGGGTGTAAGTCATATCCACACACTGAAAAACTGAAGAAAACGGATACCTTGCAAGCCTTTCCTTCAGCTAGTAAGGGGATTATTATATTAAAACTTCAAAGACTGCAGTTTGCCTTGCCATCAGAATATCTAGAAGCATGAGATTTAAAGTGATGAGAGATGACATATTAAGACTGTGTGCTGCTTTTCAAATGGACAAAAAGTCTAAAGCATAAATCAAACACATTTTTAATACCAGCATAGTGTGTTCCCAGGTAAAAGAGAACACAAAGTGAACCTGCAAGAGGAAATCTGAGAACATGATGTAAAGAAAATAATGCTGAACACGGGCTTTGCTTTTGTGGATACTGGATACCCATGATTTAGGGGAACATTTTGCTGGATACCAAACTTCTGAAACATTTGTATAGTCCTATTGTTTTCAGTGATACTACTCACAGGCTGGAATTACACAACACTTCAAGTCTTTGTTGGATCAGACACTAAGGGCTGGAGCCTGTCCTTCTTGCCCTCCGGGTGCAGTACGCTAAACACAAGCGCTCTCATTTAAACCATTCCTTCTGCCAGCCAGGACTTCCCAGGAGGGTCAAGAGTAGCTTACATAAGGCAGATTGTGCCAACTCCAGATGAACACAATCAATATTTCTTGTCATAGAGCATCACGTCCTTGCTGACCCTTGGAAACAGCACAGAGCAGACTGAATGGAAGCTAGGGATCTGTGCCACACCACCACTGTCTACAGCAGCACTACTTTCTTCAGTGATTAGTCATGGTGGTTGTGAAGAATTTCAATACAGGATGGTAGAACTCTAGCAGAAGAGGGAGATTAATTCCAGATCTAACCAGCACTAATTCCCACTTCTCTTGAGCCTGTATTTGTGGACTTCAGCACAATAAACAGACTATCAGATCCTGTTTTGGATCTCTTTAGAACATTAACCACTCAACCAGCATGACCATAGAATCTCCTCCTCAGATCTTCCCTTTTAAGCCATTCTGCACCTGCTGAGACAAACATTCTTATTTTATCCTAATTGCAGAGAACTGAGTAAAAGCTTTATCCTTCTTTAAGTGCTTATAAGAATAAAGCTAGCATTTCACAATCTAGTTGCAATTAAATACAAGACTGAATGTGCATGCTGTAATTAAAAATRTAATGGCTGTTTCTTAAAAACAAACCAGTTTTAATTGGTATTTTATTTGAAAGCCTATTAAATACAGTGATAAATGCTGAGAGATTAGTAAAAATCTTGACACCTAAGTGATTCTTTACAAAGCTCTGAAAAAATTGACTAATTCATACTTGTAATAGCTGAAAGTTAGGTAATACGTTTAGCTAATCTGAGATAGAGAGAAGGTAGAAGAGAAACTCTTCATGAGAACAATTTTAAAATAGGAGACTGTCTAATTAAACATTTTCAAAAGCATACTGGTTTGGTTAAATGCTCAGAAAATGAGAAATTAAGCTTTTTGATACTCTCACAGCACCCAATCGAAACGCACAGTTATTGTTGTAGTGAGTCAGAATTCACATTAACCTCAGCTTTCAGCTCCAGAGCACCTCCACACTGATTCACCAGATATTTATAGAGAACAGCAGTGACTCTATTGAATCTGATATCTTTTACTGAAGCAGATATTCAAAGGCAAATAAAATGCAAGTACTTTCTCTCCTGTATTTCTGCTACTTGGTGACAAAGAAGAGACAAAAATAAAGCTAAAGGTATGGGGATATAAACTTCTTGTCCCAAACATGTATATTTGAAAGCAAATGCTATAAACTTGTATTTCAATTATGTGGCTTCATCTGTTACAAAAGCGGCAAGTTGTCAGTGCTCTTACTGCCTATCTTCCCTAGAGGAAATCAAGAGCTTTGGATTTTCCAGTTCTGTGCTACTGGCATGTAACACTTGGCTCATCCTCACAGTGTACAGCATTGAATCATGACTGCGAGACACAGATGTTCCTGTAAGCATAAACTGGATTATGAGGCAACCAGCGCAAGTTGAGACAAACTGGGAATTAGGACATGAGAGCTGCTTATATGCAGCGCACACAGAGTTCAGCTGAATAGTTGATGCACAGCTCTGGAGTATTTTGGATGCTTACACTGATTCCTGGGTTTGGAGGAATATCAGTACATAGCTTTACAAAGATATTTAGACAGTGATTGTGACCTACCTAGGACACAGAGTATATGTATTTTGTTTTAGTGAAGCCTCTAGGACTGACTGGATCTTTATGCAAAAGGTATCTGGCTTTTTATGTTTACCTGAGAATAGGTGAATTATTTTGACACTGAAATGAAAAAAAAAAAAAGACAACAGAATTCTGGAATTTAGACTTCTGCTATCACCAAAGTTTACAACTATCATTGTACTAAAAAAGAACATGCTTTGTGTGCCCAGACACTCATCTTCTTAAACTTTCATGAACTACTTCAGATAAGGTATAATATGACCCAAACCACCTCTGAAAAGAAAACCTTGACACGTATTTAACTCTCCTCTTCTTTTAATGACTGTTGTACCTAGCAGGCTCTGGCTAAATACCAGAGGCAAATTTCCACGTCTTCCAAATATACTTTCAAACTCAAAATCTAACTTTTCTTGGTCCAGATAAACAGCTAGTTGAAACCAGGACAACTTTATGCACTTTATGTCTTTAGCTGAAATAGACTAGACATCACCACAGCTCTGTATGGCTCTATTCCATTCTGATACTGTTACAACAGTTAATAGATAAGAATTTTCCTCTCCTTAGTGATTAAGGAATTCTCATACTTCTCTGTTTTAACATTTTGTGGTCACTAGGGATAGGTGTTCTCAGCTGCCATCACTGCACTGTATACTGCTTTGAAAAGCGGTGAGATAAGCATTCCAAATACCTGTTTCACAGAAAACAGGGGTGGAATATGAGCAGCTCCTTAAAAAAGGCAGGGGGAGGGAGCAAGGAAGAAATCAATTCCAAGAGCTGCTAAAAATTCACTTTTTCACCTGAATAACTACTTGTGATACCTTCTGAAATACCAGTGTCACTCTAAGGAGTTTATCATTTGAAGTGGCATTTCCATGGTAGCCAGGAAACTGTGACTGTAATCCCTTCCAAGCTTTTAAATGCTCTAATAAGGCTCCAAGTCAATAATCAAGGAGAGAACAGTTGTGGGCTTTACCGTATTTTTCATCTCATTATTCTTTATAAAATGGCTGTGTCCTTTCTTCTCACAGTAATGCTGCCTAGCCTACTGATTGTACTCCTTTCTAAGCCGCAGGGAAGTAAGAAAGTATGGTGAGTAACAACATGTGCTTTTTGAGATCTACCACGTGGGTCAAATAGTAATAAAAAAAATTTACAAAATTAAATTGCAGAGAAGTAAAAATGTACGCATATGTCAATCACTTTTTTCAATTTCGGGTTCTGCCTATTCACTTAAGAGATAAGATCACTTACTGCATTTTGTTCTAATCAGTATTTCTCGCAGAGTAGTAGCTTTGGTGCTGATTTTGAGTCAACTGTATTAGAACATCCAGGAAAAATTCAAGTGGTGTGCTTAAGGCAATCACATCCAACTTCTGCAGACTGAGTTGAGGATATTCCCCTCTTCTAACGCAGAGATTTTTGCATGTCTGGTCTTACATTCACCACTTTATAGGTGATGGTAATTTTTTTTTTTTTTTAAATGTTTAATCCACTTCACTTCCTTCCCCTAATCTAATGTGTGTCTGGGGCACCTGGATTATGGTTTAGCAGACAAGGGTCAACTCTCGGTTAATGATGGGGAAAAGTGGGCAGATTGTTGAGGGTTTTCCTGTTCTGCACTGCTGTTTCTGTGATAGCTTAAGATCATAAGCAAAGGTGTCTGTTTTCAAACATAAGAAAGGCTTGAATGTCCACAAGTCTCATCTGTTGTTCCCAACTACATTAGCAAGAGCTATTACCTCTCTCTACAAACGCTGCAAAATTCAACATGTAGGTGGAAAGAAGAATTTAGAGAGAACTCCACAGCTTTCTCTGTATGGGAGACAACGTCCCAAACACCATGAAACTCCAGGACTTTCAATGAAGGTACTAACGCCAATACAAGATCCCAAAAGACAACACAGGAAACAAAAACGAAAATGATTTTCCTATGATGTTTGCGCTCCTACGTTCACACRCATTACTTGTATAAATGCAACATCAACAAATTCAGAAAATCTACACCAGTATACATAAAACCAAGCTTAGCTGTTTTTCCAAAGCGTCGTTTGTTCTTCCATGTGTGCTCAGAATGGCTAGAATGGAGCTCATTAATGCACTCTGAACACGTATCAGTACTTCTCTTGTCTACAAAATACAACACAGAAATTTCAAGTGTTGCTAGTGTCACCTTTTCACAGTAGGCTGTAAGGTGGTTCTTAGATTTTTCTTATTCGGTTGCTTCCCAAATGACCTATAATAGCTGTGAAATGGAAATCATTCTATTATATGGATATTTACAACAACTCAATAAATGTTTGCTTTGTGCCTTAAATAAGAAAAACTGTTCCCATGTAATTATGCAAACTACTATAGCTCATTAATTCAGTTCTATTACACAAGCAAAAGACAGCAGCATTTTCAAAGCTGAACTAGAACTTTCTCCTTTCATTACACTGATCAACAAAATAGAATGTGACACAAATTTGGTTCATATACTTCAGCTAGGTGAAAATGGGGTATCAATACATAAGACAACTAACTTTGTGGCTTGTACAGATATAAAAAATAGTACAGAACAAGCTTAGATGTACACATTAATGAAGACATCACTGGAAATAGATGAGATTTTTCATAAAAGCTGTAGGCATTGATAGAGAACATCTCTTGTTAGCTCAATTCAAAGTCCATTACATTAATGGGCATTGATTTCATCTGGCTATGAATCAATCACTTTTTCATCTTACATTATTTTAATTGCATGATTTGCTTTTATTTTCCAATTTGTGAATGGTGTTCATTACCTTAGCATCTATACACCTCCATAAGTTGAAAACACCTTAAAGGCTTCTACTGTAAATGCATTATATAAAAGCATTAATTGTAAACATCTTAGAAGCTAGAGCTCATCATGTAAGCAGAGAACTGAGAGCCTGAATACATATCTTCTCAGGGTGCTAGGAAGCTTGCCAAATCATTCTCTGGAGGAGTGTGAAGCTGCCAGCAGTAAACCATACCTGGGACTGATCCAAAGCTCACTATTAATGCATCAGATCTATTGTGAAACAAAAAGCAAACTTTGTATTCTCCCCTGCAGTACAAAGGACAAATGAAAATAGCACATTACAGAGAAACTACTGTGAAAGATTTCATAACTTCTGTATCAACTTTGCTATCAAGAGGAAATTCACCTTTGAAATACAAGGGAACTGGAACCAGCATTTAAGAAGAGAAAAAGAGGCTGTGACCTTCCTCCTACAAGTCCTGTTTGGTATAACGAAAGCTTTGTGAGCTATTCATTTGACATGAAACTCAGGAAGTTCTTGAGATAATTCCTATGCTAACAATAAAGTTACTCTGTGTTGTCATAGCAACAGGCATCAGTTGAAACTTCATATTAAATAAATCTTCAATCTGATATAAAATGAAGTGCAATTTTATTTGATTAGATGTTTGTCCTATCAAATATAATGGCAATAAAATTACGTGTTAAGAAGTTTTAGCCAGTAACAATCAATAAAAGCCTGATGTGAAATCCTTATGTTGATGTCACAGACAAGAAACAGCATTTTAAATACATACAGCTACTTAATAGTCTGTTGTCTGGAAAAGCAAATGGTTCTCAAACTAGATGTCAAAATGCGAAGCACCAATTAAATGTCATTTACATGACATATTATGGGCATATAGCTGAAATGCAAAGTATTGACTGTAAAGCATTAAAAATAATATGCAATTTCTATGTTTCATTTAAGATAAAGATGGCTGCCACAGTAGAAAGCAACAATATCATATAGGTAAAATAGGGGTGTTTTGAACTTTGTTAAATATATATATATATATATATATGCATATGAATATCAGAACCTTCAAACCTCTAACAGCCTGTGTTAAAGGCAGAATCTCATAGCTAAATGCAAAAGTATCTATAATCTAGCCAATCTATCCAATGAAAAAGTAGCTATAAATATGCACTTTGTATCCCCTAGTTACTCTTTCTTTAAGAATTAAAAAAGTTTTCTATAGAGAGTGTCATATACCATACTCATCCCATGGTACATTGTACCTGCAATAAAGAGATGTCAAAGACTACAGGCAAACCCGAGTGCTATACCAAAGTCCTTCTAAGGAGTATGTTATTAATAAACATCACTACCCTCTTCCTCACTACAACACACAGGAATCAGCTGTGAGGAGGATAATCTGGGGAGACTCACTGCAAAGCCTCTGCAATGCCACTGGAGCATCTGTGAGCTGTGGTACAGCTACTGCGTATCACTACTGCACAAAGCTGGAGGGAGAAGAGAGGGCAGAAAGAAAAACATCCTCAACTTTAGCTTCATCAAATGTTGTAAAATAAACTAACTAATAAATTCTAAGGTTGATTTTGTTACCACTTTTGTGAAGTCAAACATCATGACTGCAATAAAATGTGTAATAATGGCGAAAACTCTTGTGCAGTGAAGTCCATTCTGCTCCCACTGGTTGTTTTTTGTTTTTAGGGGTTTTTTTTTAAATGATAACTAATATTTGTTTTTGTCTGCATATGAACTGCAGCAGCATTTTCTGCAAGGAACACCACAGTGTACCAATATTGTCCTATCTGCTTTCTACTACATTTATCTGCCTTCTCCTACCATGCTTCAATAAACCTTCAAGATTTACTCTCTGCTACAGAGGGAAAAAGGCTGGGGAGGAAAAAAAAAAAAAAAAAGGAAAGGAAAGGCTGCAGAGTTGGAAAAGACCTGCCTTTGTGCAGGATCTTGGCCACAGCATGAAGTGATCAGTTTGCTAACATTTCTGTACCTGCAGAATAATTACAGATATAGCGATGACGAAGCATGACGAGCTATTGACTTTGAGGCAGATGTTTGAGTTAGAGAACCCACCTCTCCTAATTGCTGTTCCTTTCTTGTAAATTATATGTGGGAAGAAGGGGGGGGGGGAAATGTATTGCCATCCTTCAGCTGATTTTGACGCTGTACCTCAAGTAGAAAATCTAATCAGATGTAGAAAGTCTGGGGTTCACTCTTACAGGGAGCTTTAACATACCTACCTACCTGAGCAGCACAGGAATTGCTAGGATTTCCATCTGTGGCCGACATCATTCTTGCTTCCCTCACCAAAAGGCTACCAGTATAAACGCTATCCTGAACACCTCGAACATGCCCATTGCTCTTCTTTTCAAGAGCATGAATTAGTAGAACTTCTTTGTCCTAGGTATCACATAAATGAACAACATATACGAACGCCTCTGCAGCGCCTRCAAAGGAGAGAGCAATCTTAAGTTTAAAATTTTCCCCAGAGGCTGTTTGAAAGCACAGACACATTTACCACTTATGCTGGGAGACGTTTCCAAAAGAAAACTGAAGCTTTTAAGGACAAGCTTTTAATAATGATATTAAGCAACTGGGGGGGGGAGGGGGACGGGGGGGGAGAGAGAGCTTTTACAGCAGAAATGAAACTAAAAGTTTTATTCGTTTCCCTGAAGTGCTAATAAAAAACTCTTGGGTATAGACCTACCACCAGTCCCTACCATTGTGTGCCAAGATTGTTAATTTTTATGTGGGTTGATTTACTACTGTTGTGCACGCAGAGGCAATCAAGTGTGTTATACCTGTGTGTTATAAGTTGGTTTTGGTCAATGACTAGCCCTTACCAACCAGTCTGGCTTCATTCACACGTCTATCCAGATACCTAATAGATAGTAGAAATTTTAACTGTATATATAATCAATAAAAAATTATAAATAGTTACTTTATTTCACCAGAGCACAATCTGGTATGCACGGTCCTTTTAGTTACGGTTAACAAGGCAAGGAAATCATCCAAACATACATGGATACGATGGACTTCTGTATCGTGCTCAAAGGAAGTAAAACTTAACAAAAGTCTAAAAATGCACTGAAGAGTGGCTTTCCTCACTTGTGCCAGGCTACACCGAGAAAAGCAAACAAGAAATGTTCCTAACAGGATAAAGAAATGGCCAGGTGTTGAAGTACAGACTTGGCAAGTACATCGCTCCATCCCATCTCTCCTCGCCCCTCCAGAAGCGGGGACAATGCCCGTGCAGACCACGGCGGTTACCTGAAGCCGTCCTTCGACGAACTCACGCTGCGACCCTCTGCCCCACTACTCAGCACCCCCAGCTATTAGGAAGCGAAGGGTTTGCTGGCAGGAGCGTAGGGGAACCCTGATGAGAACTGCAGGCCATAAATTGAGATCCGAGTCACAGTATACCAACCAGCTTTGAAACAGGCAAAGAGAAACAGTGAACAAAAGTTTTTTGTGAATGTGAAGTAAACGGCAGGTTTATTTATTTAACTTCAACTCTAACAGTTGGATCCAGTCCCCCTTAACCATAAGCCTGTTTTATTTCTTGCTGAGGGAAATCCTTCACAGCCATTTACGCCTCTTTTGCGCACTGCGTTCTGTGCAGTCTGATCAGCAGCAGTTAATTACAGAAATCATTTGTTTTTCTGTATGACTCATGCAATCAATATAGAGACAAACCTGGTTGTAAATAATTTCTGTCAGGCCTTATCATGCCTACATACAGCCACATTTTTTTTTTCCTTTCATGAATCAGACTATTAGAATAACATTAAATAAACGATCTGAACCACTGACTCATGCAAACCAAACTACTTAAATTCTGTTGCTCCTACAGAAAACATGGCTCTAGCATTCAGGATTCAATCTTCTTGCTCTTCAAAGTGATAGTTAATAGCACAAAATCATTTACACTTCAGCTATACACCAACTCCTACAATTATCAAATAATTATTAAACAGATATTTACTAAAGAGCATAATGATATCTGGGTATCTTCTATATAAAAGAGATGAGCAATAATGAAGGTTCCACTGGACAAATTTATGCTGGAGATTATCATGTGGGGGAAAAAAAAAAAAGTATATTTTACATCAGATAAGAAAATAAAGAACTACAAACAAGCTCTTGAAAATAAAGACTTGTGCCTGACTATGTTTCAGAGAATTTTCATCAGGCTACTTGGACAAACTGATAAGTTAAGTCTCCATGACACCATGCACCAAAATAAACTAGTAAAACTGCAGCTACTGAAATACAGCTTATCTGCTTTAATTGATGCAGTTAAGTGAAAAGCCAGCCTCTGGTGACCCTTGACTTGCAAAACAAAAACAGTATGGAAACTGTATTTTAATACAAAAATGGAGCTGATCAGCTATTCACTCACTCAAGGATTACTGGCCAATCCCTCTAAACACTCAGAGCAAAATAACGCTTAGCACTTTTATGGCACATTTCATCTTCAAAGTGCTTTAAAAATGTGATTCACTTGACAGCACAGAGAATGACAGTAAACAATTTGCATTCTGTCAATGATATTTAAAAAAAAAAAGTATATTGTCAAGTGTAGCTAAGTGATTCATGACATGTACAGGGGAGCAAAGGTTTTTGATGGAGCATTTTCATGGTTTATATTTATACTGTCTGAACAGGATATCTGTAAGGCAAACATTATTAGAGATAAGAGAAATTTCCAGTCTACAGAAAATAAAGAGTACTTACCAGGTGGGGAACTATACAGAATAAAAGTCAACTGAAGAACAACTGCATACATTCATGAGGGAGGAAGAAGGTTATAAAAACAAAAAATGAGGTCTCTGGCAAATACTTTCAAGCAACTGATTGAGAATCTGCACATTAACTTCCACAATGACAGCTTTAAAACAAGAAATCATGCCTGATTTGCAAACACAATTTTCCAAAACATATAAGCAAACTGGACACTGCATGTGCAAACATGCAGCTAGACTTACAAGGCTGCAATGACACACAAATTGCAGTAAGGACTAAGCAAACAGAAAAGCACAAATCATAYACACAAAAACACGGAAACTACTAATCCAGGAAGACCCTAATGAAGTGACCTAAAATATATCAGCACCATGATAAACAGAGAGATGTTGTTGGGTTAAACAAACAAACAAAAACCGCAAAACAAGTCCCAAAGGACAAAAATTCAGCACCAGAAAGACAGAAGAGACGATTTTGCTCCATCCTTGAACTCAGAAGGCATCTCTGGCATCCACAAGAACACTAACAATCATCTTTCCTAAACGCAGCAGCTGCGTATATGGACAATGCCATTTCTAGGATATAAAAGAACAGCAGGAACAATGTAAGCTCTGCACCTCACCAGCATTCTCCCTTTGGGTCATTTACTGCACTACATTCCTTATAGCTGCCATTGGCATCAAATGTTTAAACCTTACTACCTGCCTTTTTCTTTTCTTTAAATAAGCCATATCCGTACGATGGCCTATCTGGAAATTACAATCATTTTAAATAGCCAAAGCCTGCAGGCAACACGGCCATGCATGTGCTCAGAGCAGTAAAGCTGGCACAAAGGTCACGCTTAGGAGAGAATTTTGAAGCATCCGAGAACGTGATCGCTGAAGCCAACGTTTCCCTCACAGCCTAGGCGCGGGCTTACCGTAAAAGAGGTTTTCCAGCACTTTGGTGCCATCTGCTGGATGCTTCTCATTAGGGGTCTAACTCCACCACTAGATCAGTTTTCACCTGGGAAAAAGTCGTCTTTACATTTTATCTGGTTTATAATTATAAAGACAGACGTGTTGGAAGGATTTACCTTAAAATACCAAACAAATGGTTTGGGTGTGTAGAAAAACCAGCGACTCCTAAGACTGTAAACCTGCCCTACTTAGGTTTCAAATTGCACTGTCCTGGCAGACAGTTTTGAATTAAGATCTAAATCTAATGAGGTGGGCTAAGGCAGAGCTGAGTCACCTAAATCCAGAATACTTGCATCTGCTGATACCAAATCATTGGCCACTTTATTCTCCCTTCAGTGCCTAAAACTATAACCCTGATTCAAACTAGAACTGCTCTGAAGCAGTTTAGCACCAAATTCCTGACTAAATTTAGGAAGTTATATAGAGGATTTTTAAATTACGCAGAGGAACATCTACATCTGTTTGAAGACCCAACACACTTGATTTGCTCCAGTCACTGGCTGGTAGATGTACTGGCTGAGTTACCCTGGCTACCATATACCCACCTTTTATCTAAAAGAGTAGCTGAAGTACTCACTTAGGAAGTCAGAAGTAACTTCAATGCTTTTCTGGGGCATAGGTTTGGCTTAGAGTCACAACTCGTTAGAAACACAAGTTAAAAATTCATACAGCTAGGGCTATGATATTTGTACACACATCCCACGGTGGAAGTGTATTAACCACTGAGACTCTGTTAAGAAACTTAGGCAACTCTAGGGCTAGGAAGAAGTCTAGCATAACTTTTGAGACTCACAGCCTCTATTGATTTAGGCTGTGTGTAATGCAAGTGCTTCTGTCGAGGTATTAGATCCTTACTGTGAAAGACTCTTCCTTTGTGGCTGTGTTAAACCTTATATACAACACTGAAGAATTTGAGAAGAATTCCAGATGTTAAAAGGCTTCAGCATTTAAACAACCGTTGAAGTTGCAATGCTGTAATTCATTGTTAACAACGCATTAGTGAGATCCTGCTGAGGTGTACTGAAGATCAAGTTCAGCATTACTATTGTTATAGTATCAGAAGAACTACTTCAATAATACTTCCATATTCACATGGTTTGAAGCAGAGGTACTGCACAACTGAAACATGATAGGTAGGAATAATTCATTTTATGAAAATACACTCATCTCACGCTATGAACATTTATATTAAAAAACAATGACTGTAGATTAATATTTGGCCAGCTGAACTATCTCTGTCCACACTGTTTTGGAGAAAAACTTAAAAAGATTATTAAAGTATGCTAAAAGTTAATTAAAAAAATAAATTCATAATGAACAGATATTTGCAGAGAACAATACGTTAATCAAAGAGGGCAAGTCCAAAAGCAGAGACTGCATATAGTTTTTAAAAGATCTAAGGAGTCACGAAATTAAGACAATTAAAAAAAAAACCGTAGCCACCAACTTCACAAAATGATGGAGGCACAGTTCCAGGGATCATATGCAGAGGATGGATGCTGACAAAAGTAACATAATCTGTGAACAATT
The DNA here is from genome assembly GCF_003343035.1 of Apteryx rowi. Classification (NCBI taxonomy): domain Eukaryota; kingdom Metazoa; phylum Chordata; class Aves; order Apterygiformes; family Apterygidae; genus Apteryx; species Apteryx rowi. Next base: position 4,717,204 of record NW_020447195.1, on the reverse strand, counting down.
CCGACACTAATTTGGCACATAGATTTGAACTTAGCATTCATATTTAGAAACAGTTGTTCAGGAAAATTGAAAGAGGTTAAGACTCACCATTATGACTTATGACATCTTTCGCGATTCCCAAATAGAAAGTAGTAAATGACTGAACAAACTGTGGCTCCAAAAGCACTTCTTCACTACCAACGCAAACTTTAAGGAGCCCTCCTTTCTCCACTGTCAGCTTGTTGCCACTCTGTGCACTGAGCTATCGGTGTTTCTGCAGCTGTCTATGAAATGACTGAGGAACTGATCTCTCTTGGAAAAAAACAAAACCGCCCAGGGCAGGACTCGATTCCCTTATCCGGTTTATCCTTTGGCCACAAAACTTTTGAGCTAAGACTGAGAGAAAGACAAAGGATAGATTTATTATTTCCAGAAGGGGCTGCTTGGACCAACTTAAGCAGCATTATAGCTGAGTGTGAGACCATGCCCAAAATACTGCAGAGCAACTTCTAGCCAACAGCCAATACAGTGCAAATTAGAAATTCCCCACTTCTAGTATTTTTGTACTCCATAAATATTTTCCTGAGTTGAAAACAAGACCAGGGAAACTATGATATGTGCCTGACTTTATTATTTTAATAAACAGCGCGAATATTCCAATCTTGATGCTTTATCAACAGTATGATGCTAAGGCTTTCCTGAACAAATAAATAACTGCAATAAGCAAAATAAGAAAGCTCTCATTAAATAGATGGAACCCAAGACAGGAAAGTCAAAAAATAGAAACTGGTGGATTTTTTTTAAACATTACTGGAAAAGAAGGACTGCCAAAATATTTAATAAAACAATGAAAAAAAAATATGGTATATTTAGAAAACCTTTAACTGTCCTCAGCCTCAAGATTTATGTTATTTCCAAACTTTGCATAGAGTTGAACTTTCAGGTCAGATAGCACTCTCTGTATTGATTCCACTCGAGATTCTAATGCTTCAATTTCTTCTTGTAAACTTTTCTGGAAAAAAAAAAAAAGTCTAATTAATTATGAAAACAAACTGAGTCATGTTTGTCTGCAATATATAATTAATCAAAGGAACCTTAAGTTTTTGCTAAGTCAGGCTCCTTCGATGGAGCCAGTCAAAGGACAAATGGACAAGTTGTCCAAATGAACAATTACAGGACATCATAAAACATAAAACATACCAGAAATTAGGAGAGTCATGTCTCAGCTATCACTGACCTAAATATATTGCTCTTCAAGATCAAGATAAGACAAAGCTAAATCAGAATGAGAGAATATTTCCCTGTTGATTTTTGTTACCAATTAACAGTCTCCGGCTTTGGAAGAATAATCTGTAGTATGACATGATATCATGGTAAAGATATTCAGAAAGTAAAAGGTTCAAAGAATGAACAGACCATTCCACTGCAATGCTCATCACACTGTAGCAGGCAGTGCTAAAGGAACTCCCTTTCCCCCACAAACCTTTGCCTCCTCCAGCATCTCTTGTGTCTCTTCTTGGGAATGACTAATGAAGACATCTCCAATTTGGTAGGGTATCAGTAGTGAATCATCATCATCAAGCATCATTATGTCGTCACAGGCATCTTCCAAATTCTGAAGTTGCTTCTATTTTTCAAGACACAAGAAAGCTGGTCACTTTGTCCTATGTAAATTATTACAATGGATGCATTAACGTGCTATTCATGTTGAATAATGAATGCAGAGAGATTCTGCCTTTTGGGCAGAAATCCTACCCACCAATATAATATCAATATGTTGGATAAAGTTGTTTCAGATACGTAATTTGGAGTAAGTATTAAATTCCGTGGAGTTTAACCAGTACAAAGTTCTAGTCAATACTCAGTATCTCTCATTAATAGGACAATTAACTGCCTAGACAAGTGAAATACAATTGATTTAATTTCACTAACATCTGAAATGTTATTACACAGGAATTTCTGAATTTAACCAGAGAACAGGAAGACAAATAAGGTGGCAAATATTAATGACCTTATCACAGAAGTAGGATGGCTTAGACTCCTAGCACCTTAAGCCACTAGTGGAACATCAAACTAAAAATGTTGCATTTTTACAATATGTATCAGACAAGGTAATTACAGAAGAGACAGGGTAAGCATTTTACAAATCATGGCAAAACTTAACTGGAAATACTGTGATTGATGTTAAAGGAAAATGAATTAATACTGGAAAAGTAAATCAGAATAATGCACCCTATTCAGCAAAAGAACATCTCTGAGCAGATAACGATGACCTCTGCAAACATGACAAAAAGAAGAAGAAATGTATGAATGCCTCACTGGTGCAAGAAAAATAGATATGAATGACCTCAGACAAGAAATTTTAGGAACATTGCAAATAACTTTCATATATGGTCAACATTTCATAAATGACACTTAAGAAGTTCTAAGTACTGCATGCAATAATACACTTGCAGTTCTTTCAAGCTTCCTTTACTTCCCATGACTTTCACTGCTTTGCCACCTTAATGCTCTCTATCTTCAGTGTCAGAAATCCCAGACTAGAACTATTACTTACATTAACCCACAGTCCCTATTTTCTGCCCATTTGCTGAGCTACAGCTCAGAAATTAATTCGGGGCAGCAAAAAGTAAGTGACTTGGTAGCAAAAATACCTTTTTAACGTCTATTTCTTCTTTCAGCTCTGTGATCCTGCTAGTATTTCTTGCAAATTTGTTAATTTTCTGTTGATCCTCAAAAGTGACATTGACATCTTCCGCAGCCTGCAAGGAGGAGAAGCCAACGCGAGGAATTCGTCGCTTATGTGAAGACTGATTTTGTTTTTAATCTCGCTATAAGATTATTTCTAGAAAGCTTTTGGGCAGGGGAGCTGACTGGCCTCGCCGCCGCCGGGCCCCGCCGGGGCTGCGGCTGCTCGCCGGCCGCGGGCCGCTGCCCCTCGCTCGCGCGCAGTTTGGGCAGCAAAACCCCGCTTTTCGCCAGCTTACAATCAGCTGCGCCAGCCCCGCGCGCCCGGCCGAGGCGGCGGCAGAGCCGCGAGCGCGCGTTACCTGCCCCCTCCCCGCCGAACCGACCGGGAACGGGCCCGGGGCAGGGACCCGCCGCCGCGGGGCCCGGGGCCGCGCTGAGGCGACATGGCCGCCCCCGCCCCACCTCAGCGCGGGGCAGGGAGGTGGGGCGACGCCGCCACCGAGGAGGCCACCGAAGCACCCCCGCCGCCTCGTCCCCCACTCACCGCTTTCTTCATGGTGGCGGCCATGTTGGGCGGGGCTGAACCATTCGCTCCCCTCGCAGAGGAGGAGCGGGACGGGGGGGGGACAACAACAGGCGCTGCCCCCTCTTCGCCGCCGCCGCCGCCGCCGTCGCCAGCCCTGGGGCCCGGCCGCGGGGAGCCGGGCGCCCCTGTGCCAGCGCGCCGCGCTTGGTACGTCCCGCTTAAAGGCGATGTGCGGCCGACTCGGCCGACACAAAACTGGGCTGCGGCCCGCGAGCGCTGCCGCGCGGTGGCGCCAGGCGATAGCGGCGGGGCGCGGCGGCGCCCGGGCCCGGAGCCCGCGTCGCGCCCCCGCCAGCCCCAGGCACTGCACCGCGGCAGGGAAGGGCCCTTCCCCACACCGACCGCCCGCCCCGTCCCGCCCCGCGGCGGCGACGGCGGCGCCTGCCGGGGAAGGGGTGCCCGAGGGCGGGAGCTCCGCCATCAGCCCCGGGTTTCGCTCGTCCCTGCCAACCGAGCCAGCCGCCTGTTTCTGGAAATGGGGGCGGAAGAGGCTCTCAAGTTCAGATCCTTGCGGAGGGACTTTTTAAGCAAGAATAAATATTTTATTTTGCTAGGACGGCGGGTTGGCTGCTTCTAAACAAGACATGAGGGTATCTGGCACTTGTGCTGCGTAATTGCCTCCACATGCTTCAGTTTATTTAGCTTATGTCACAGCTACAAAACAAGAAAATCAGGTCACCGCAACATTTCACAACTGCGGGGGAGACTCCTGGCACCCGCGTGCTGCCCATGTTCGGCTCGGTAGGTTCGAGGCCCAGGATCCCCAGGCCTGCAGCCTTGGCGGGTGGGTGCGCGCGGTTGCTATGTGGAGCGAAATCACCAGGACTTTTTAAAGCATTCGCGCTGATGGAGACCGGCCCAGCCTCTTTTACTAAAAACGGTTGCTGAACGGCTCCGGCGGGACCCCTTGGTGCTTCGCGACTGGCCTCAGTCTGCCCAAGCCACCTTCTCTCTGGCACCCACTAGCTTTCCAAAATCTCCACGTAGGAACTGCACATCAAGTATAGGGATTTCCAAGGGATATGCTGTTGTGCCAGCGTCAGGTGCGGAAGGTGACAAACCTGCAGTGAAAGCTTCAGAGAAGTCTTTGAAAATAGCTTCAGGTGTTTTACTGTGATTCACCTTTCTGCTGTGCGCTCCTGTGAATTGCAGTCGATTAGAGTTAGACCCCCCAAAATACCTGGGTACTTACAGTCAAGGCCCTATAAGGTGTATTTTTAAAGTGTCTAGCTTTGGAAAGGAATTCCAACTCTGGGCTAGGGTCCCTGGCTCGTTGTGCAGTGCGTAGGGAGAGTTCGGAGCTCCAGAAAGAAAACCGACGAAACAGCGTTCTGAGCAAGGAGCTGTCTATGGTCAGCACGTTCAGCCCACGGCAGCCAAAACYGCTGAACCTTTTTTCAGAGCTGCTGGGTCCAAAATATTAGCTATGTATTCCTATAACTCCACCAGTTTGGAGTCCAAAGATCAAAAGCATTTCCTGAAGGCAACAATCTATAACCTTTCTTTCTAAAGCTATGCTTTAAAAAGCACTCTGGTTCTCTGCAACAGTCCTGTTGTCAGAACACTTGTTTATGATACGTGAGACTTGCCTACGTTCCCTGCTCTATCTGATGGCATCCAGGTTCACATCTCACCTCCCTCGTAATGCCTGAAGAATATTAGCCAACAACTGTTTTAATGAGAAATATAGAAACAATCAGCGGAACATAATTAGCATTTGATTTGGTTAGAACACAGTGTTCCTGAGCCAAAACCCAGTGCTTTAGCCACAAGAGAATCCTTGCTCCATGAAAGAGAATCCTTGCTCATAAAAGTCGTTTCAAAAGAGGATCTATGGAGAACAACAGAGGACAGCAACCCAGAAGAAGAATGGGTGAATACCTTAAAAGTTTTCCTGTTAAATTCCTGCAATTGGGCCTCATTAGGAAAAGCTGGAATATGACATGCTCCATTCAAGTCCTAGCACATATACTAACAATATTCTCCCTCAGCCTTGTCTTTGTCCTTCACAGATGGAAATGACATAGCAGCCCTATGCCTGCAAGAATGAGAAGTTTGGGTTTCTGCCTTATTACTAATGGGCTTGGAGCTCACTCCACACAGACTGTAAAATTCAGAAGTACTGAGCTTCATTCTGTAGTAGAGCTGGTTGGGAGCTCCATTTCAGTAACTGTTTTTTGTTGAATAAATTTTAGAAAGTCACATCTACCTGTGCAAAAGATTGCAGTAGCTTTCTAGCTCAAAAATGAGTTGAGGGAAAAAGTTTTCAAAATTGTCAAAACATCTTATTATGGATATACTCTGAATGAAAAAGTTCTGTTTTTCAGTTCAGAACAACAGTTCATTTCAAATTTCCAGTTACAGTCTAGAAGGAAAAACAAAATAGAAAAGAAAACATTTTGAATTGTTCTCAAGCTGACTTTTATGTTTTCTTTTGGTGCATGATTTTAACTTGTTTCCTATTAAGGAAAAAAAATCATCACAAAAGTTCTCCCTGGATGTGAAAACCTAATCCTAATTCATAAGTCTCTTTTTCTCAGAGATAAACTCTAATTTCTCTACTCTTCATAGAGTCAGTTATCATCCCTCTTCTTAAAGATCCTACTATGAAAGGATATAATCTAAATCATGGTTATTTCCACGGGTGGATTAACTGAATAACTCATGTTAGGTCTGAGCCAGTGTAATTTCCTTCAAGAGAAAAGGAGTGGATTTCATAAGAATTTGATGACTCGAAGTCTTTGAAAATAAATCTTTTTCTTTCACATGCTTAGGCAAGATTTGTGGTATGAGCATGCTGCCAAGAGTAACTTACTGTAGACCTTTCTTATGTAAATAAAAGTGAAAACAGTGCACGAGTGCAAACATCTAGTGGTGGAGTAAGATAAACTCATTGAACTCAGTGACCTCATTTCTCTTTCAATTGCATAAAAGGACTTGCTCTTTCTTGTACTGTTCTTCATTGTTGTTGCAAATGTGGTTAGCTTCATCTTGCACCTTGGTGGGATCCCATCTGTGGGGTGTACAACCCACACGCCCTTCGCCTTATGTCTCCTTTGTGGTTCTTTTCACATTTTCCCCTCATGTCACTTGCCTTTTGCAATACAGCTCAGTGGGAGAGAATCTTGCCACGCTCTTTGCCTGAGTTGCTCATGAACTCTTTACCCTTTTCTCTCAAGTTACACAGAGAAAAGGGTAACTCCCCATGTTTGAGCATCTTGAAACACCACACATCAAAAATGTTTCTTAATACAGGATGCATTAGAAACAGAGAAAACTTAATGGAGACAAAAGAAATCATTGGTTTGTCAAGACTTTGTCTTATGAAGTGGATCAAGCCCTATTAGCAAAGGATGGCTGCCCTTGTACCAGCATGGGGTGGAGGGAAGGGGCTTGGGAAAAAAAAAAGACTTTAAAAAAAATTCCCTTCTAAGGGCGCTATTCTTTTCCAAAAGGGAATACCAGGTCTTAATGAAGCAAGTCTTGATTATTTACAGGACAAATCCTGGCTTCCTTCTTAGATTTTCATTCCCTTGTATTCTGAAGAAAAGAAGGCAGATTTGCTCAGATTTTAGCCTTGTTCTTTCAAAGAAAGAAAATCCCTCCTGTTACTCAAAAGCAACATTGCCATTCAAGCCCTGCTCTGTATTCATATATATCCAGCATTAGAGCTTAGTAAGTCACATTAGCTACTTTGCTCAAGTCATCCCAAAAAAACTTCACCCTCAGTGAAGGAAACTTCTCTTTTCCCTCACTGTCAGCTTTGTAGCTTGTTCTGCAGCCCCAGCTGGGCCCCTTAAGCTGAGGGGAGTTTCTGCTGGTTCTGACAGTCTAAAATGGAAGCTGGAGATTCCCTTTTGCGGGCGAATCCCTTTACGGTGAAGCACATTAAGAGACCTTACTCCACCTTTGTGGGCAGAATGTACTGTAAATATAGTGCTTTAATCCCATAATTCTGGCCCAGCAGAACAGTTGTTGCCCAGAGCTAGTTTTACTTAAAATAAAAAGATATACAGCTGATACAGGGCTATTTCTGCAGCCCTGCCCTTCGTCAGCACTATTGGCACCTCAGTATCAATAGGGAACATACCTGGGTCCAAAATATTAGCTATGTATTCCTATAACTCCACACTCCATCCTGTTCTGAAAACATTTCTAGTGATGGAACATCTCTCAGTTTACCAGAAACTTTTTTTGGCCCTTACTGGAAGTCTTTCAGGTTCATGCTGGGCCTACAATTGAAATGTCAGCTTTGGGTTTTTTTTGTTTTTTGTTTATTTTTGCAGTTCATCATCAATAAGAGCTGCTCACTACACTACCTGAAATTAGGTCTTCAGTTATACCTGTACAGCTAGAAAAAATTTCCTTTTTAACACGAGCGCTGCCAGTGCCAATTTCAAAACTTGATGTGTATTTCTTAAAAAATACTCATAAGGAGGAACAGAATTCAGCTCCCTCCTTAACCATGACCCAGCAGGATTCTTTTCTCTTAACGCATTACAAATGTATTTGTCCCTGAATCTGGAGTTTGGTTCCAAATTCACAGGATGCCTGTCTGTGATGTGTCCTTTCTGTAATGTTAGTCAGCATCTTTTAATCTGCACAAGTCTGTCTTTTTTCTGGCAGGATCACAATGGAGTTTTGGAGAAGACTTTTCCTAAGGCGCATCTGATGCATTCATTTGATACTCTACCAAATAGGTAATAAATATATTAAGTGTTTTCCCAAGGGCAATATTTGTGTACAGTAGTCATACATATGGGGAAACTAAAACTCTTCCCTAGGGAACTCTGTGGCCAGGCATTTGAATTGAAATAAACAGCAGGATTTCAGGCAAAGGCTTTATCTGATGAACTGCTGAAGCAATCTACTCTAATCCCTCCATAAGCAATGAATAGGAGTAAGCAGGATGTGGCCCAGAGGGTATTGAGTTCAGTGAAGCATAGCCCAAGTGCCATTTGGTTGAGTAATGGTACAGGGAGATAGAGTTTGATATTTTCCTATGGCTCTAATGAARATGAGGGAAGCAAAATGCACGGGGCTCACAGCAGTTCACTAGTTAAAGTTCAAACTCATTTCTTTGTGATCTTAGAAATGTACTGCGGGAATAATAGTATCTTTTAGATATCTATTAAACCTTTCATCAGAAAAGACTCTAAAGGCCACAGACAAGGATCGTTTCATGCACCCCTAGCATGAAACACAACAGTGCTTCATAATAGTTAGTAAAAAATATGGTATTTCTGGGGAATTTGGAGGCCAGATATTATTACCAAACTGGAATCATGATAACACTAACAGCTAACACTCCTCCTCTCTGAACACCTGGTCATAACTATGGTTTTGTGTATCATTCAAAAGACATTAGTGGCAGCCAGCACTGAAGCTACTAACAGCAAGTTGTGACTGAGTTTTGCAACAGTGCCCTGTGATAGTTAGTAAAAAGCATGAAAAATCTCTCACTTTTTTGGTATTTGAGGGGAAATTAGRGGCTATATATTATCTGTGAAACTCTAGAAATACAATACAAATTGCTCTTTTTGGTGAGTTGTTTAAAAACACATGAAAGACTGTATTCCTACAATTACATTTTATAAAACATTCTCATAAAACGTGCTTTATGACTTAAGACGTAAATGCAGGAACAATGAGATATAAGAAAAACGTGCAGGAGCAATACTGTTAGTATCCCTTCTTTGACAAACTGGCTGGTAGCATCCTATAGAAATCAAGCCTTGAAAACCTCTGTCAGTAATAGGAATCTGTTTGCTTACAAAAGACTTTGTATGATGTCAGATTTGCCTCAGCAGAAACACATCCATCAGACTGAAAGTAAAATGAAGTAATCTGTGCAAACATTACAGACTTAATCAACAAATCCAGTAAGTTATATGAGCTAGGGTCTGATTCAAGTGTTTGCAGAACTAACTTCAGCAAATTTTCTCAAGAAGTTAGGTAACAGCTATTTTTCTAGGCAATTAAGACAGTCACACAACAACTAAAAGCCTCAGATTTATGAAAGTAGATATTTGTTTTAGATTTGAAATGTTGTTTAAATTAAAGGGATACTTAACATTTCTTTCTTTTAAAAGCTTTCCTTGCTTTTTGCAAACAGTTTTGGATCACTTAATTATATTGTAGAGATGTTAATACCACTAGAACTGAAAACATTTTCATCATTTTTCAGTACCAGAACTCATGTACTACTATGTCTGTGTCAACTTCATGTGAACAAGGCAACTGTACATAATGTAAAATGTCTAAGTGGAAGGCTAAATGTACCTTTGTGCAATCACATGTATAACTGCACATAAAAATTAAGTACAAATACATGATTTCTCTTAAGTATGCTGTTTCTGGAAGCAGAGCTAAATTCAAGATTAATTTCCCAACGGGGAAAACTCACCAGGGATTAGTGTCCCAGAATGTGGATAGCTGTGTACATTCATGTTGCCAGACACGCAAGCTCTTAGGGCTTTTTATAGGTGGAAATATAAATGCCTAAAGAATTTACATTTCTTCTGGGCGAAGGATGCTTGAGGATCTATATTTTGCAATGTATAGAGGTCTAACCCTCCATGTCTCCATACAACACAGCAAATCTCAACTGATTCCTTTGGCCTGAGTCTTGGGCAAAACTTGACCACCAAGATGCTTCTTTAGACTTTAAGCAGAATCTTTCACAGTTCCTTCTAACACTTTCCAGGCCCCTCCTGCCCTCTAGAGCATTAGGATACTTTAATAAAATCATGCCTAGAAGAACAAGATATTGTGTATTTATATAGGACTGTCTGTAGCTTCAGCCTCATGTGGATGCATGTTAGCCTGATTCTCAGTTACATCATCTAGAGTCACTAGTGCCAACCACAAAAATGGAATTAAAWGGTAATTTATGGAAACTATATAAAAGCGCTTTTGCTGATACTCCTATACTACTAAGATGTTTCAATACAGACCAGACTTAAGTGCACTCTGCCTACATATCATGGATCATTAGGAAGTGTAAGAGAGGATAAGTCATTCTGTTGAAGTGGTAAGGAAAATACTATTTACGTTATACCTTTTTATGTCCTCTGAGATTTTCTTTACATTCTGCCTCTGAACATACAAATGACACTGACCTAAACACCATTTAAACAATTTACAGTGTATCTTGCACCACCAACCATGGAAAAACATAATATAATTAAGTCTCTCTCTCTCTCCTAAAGGAAATTAGAAGAGAGAGAAGGCCAGCCAACATTCAATTCAAAAGCTCCTGGTCCTGATGATAACATCAGTACTAAATTGACACTGTTATTTTTACACTGTCATAAACATACATAATGCTTTCACAAGTAAGTAACCAAATTAGATCTCAAATTAGATGGACAAACACAAAATGTAGTTAGATTGATTCTACTGTACATTAAGCCTGTCAATAACTGCAGAGCAGAGAAGGGTAGGGTGGGTGTCAACAGGAGAACATCTAGGAGAAACATGACTGACAAAAGCAGCAGGCCCAGCCTTACACTAATGCAGTAATGCAGTAATGTACTAAGGAATGATCTCCATAACCAATACCTGCAGGTATTGGTTAGTCATGAAATCATGATTTCAGTGCTTTCAAAAATGACATGTTCCTACAGATTCCTAATTTCTACTCCTTTTTAAACCAAGCGTGCCTCTCAACAGTGCTGTGTAGAGGGTGAAACAAGCTTCTAGCCTTCTGCCAGCTCGATCCAAAGAGAAAAATTCAGCCTGATGTGTAGACAGTAACTCATTCTCATAGCCTCCTAATGCACAAATCCTTCACTACAACAATTCCCTTCCCTGCTCAAGGAGGATAAAATTGCTAAAAGAGCCACAGAACTCTGAAAAAGCCCAGAGAGTGGTTCTAGTTACTGGAAGGAAAGGAGGAGCCAATCACATCCCAAGTATCTCCAGCTGACTGACTGAACATCTTGTCACGGACCTCACTTTCTTGGTCTGTGCTCCCTACTTGCTTTCTGACTTATCACTCAACCTATATGCTTAACCTATATAGAGAACAGCGTGGAGCATCACTTTTACCAGACAAAGCAGATAATAAATATTTATTTACAGAAAAGGTGCTTAAACTTATTTTTTGGTAAACTTAAACATTAACTGCACTTAATTTAAGACAAGAGACCTCTGTTAATTTTCTTGAACCGTGTACTTACTTACCAGTTAGAGACTCCTTCAGTAGTTAAATGTTGCAATGTTTATTGCAGAGGTAGGTATCTCAAACAGGTCATGGCCAGCTAGAAGATTCCTTGGCTGGTGGAGTTCGAGCTATTCTTCTACCTTTCTGCTGCTCTGGATCCCTCTCTAAGGATTACCCTCTTCTCAGTTTGCTCAGCAGACCTATTTTTCCACACGGCTACTACCATCACGTAGGAGTGTAATCATCTAGTATGCAGTGAAATCAGAAGTTCAGTGCTATAAAACTAGTATTTGAGTAAAAATATAGAAGGCTTCTTTTGCTTTCATTTTACATTGAGGGCCTATGTATAGCTTTGTGATCTTGATTTTCAAATACATTTCAGTTTCTCTTTTGTAGAGTGGGAATTACAGTACTTTCCCATTTCCTAGGCTGAGGCTCAATTCGTTAATGTTCACAAAACTCTAAGATCCTCAGCTAGAAAGAGACACAGAATTAAAAGTGTGTAAACAAACATTACTAAAAACCTGGAATAACAGCTTTGTGTTTAGACACTAGAGTTTACAAGCTGCATTCAGTTTGTCTTCCTCAGCATTGTGAAATACCTTGTCCATGACAGATATACTATTTACATGGTCTACCCATTCTCCTGTGGCACTTTTAAGTTGTAGCACTTAAAAAAMCACATAAGACTTTGAAAGCATTTTTAGGGAGAAAATAGTAAAAAGCTTACTTCAGCAAGGAGAAAGAGTAGAGATCAGGAGATGGGAATTGTGTAATATGCCACAATAGAAACCTTCCAGAATTACAGGCATTAAGGAAGAAAATCCACCACTGGTTATTGACTCCATCAGACTGAGGAGTTGGTTTGATAATGTTTAGTATATTTGAAATTCACTATATGAAAAGCAGTCAGTTCACTCTGCATTAGTTCAATGCTTTGGGGTCTTTTTACAACATATTGAAAGTTCAGCTATTTTGCTGCAGTAAGATTTCTGATCACACTTCAGTCTAATAAATCCCAGGGAGGAGTTATTAGTTTGATGGGTTTTCCAAGCCTTATGTAAAGAATATTCATTACTCTTTCCCAGGAGGTAGGACTAGCAATTGCTTGTGCTTTGGAAGCAGCTATAAAACTTGGACTTCAGGTACCAATTAATGTTTTAGTGATGAAAAAGATACGCTGTAATACAGTGTTTCTGTACCTCTACAACAGTCCACTTTGGATCTTCTACAGAAGTATCACTCTGGCAGATCATTTTTGAGGAACATTCTCTCCTGACATCTGAGGCTTCAGAAATCAAAACACAGTTTTTCTGTAGCAAAAGAAAAAGCATAGAAGAATATGTACCACATACTATTTAGCTTTGATCTTCAGAAAATATTTCCTGGTCTTTGACCTAGTAATGCTTTTTGTCACAGTGTAAAAGTGAACAGGGTCTTCCACTTGCAGTTGGCACTAGCTGTCACCATTATTAGAAAAGTTTGGTCCTCATCCATAGAAAGTCCTGTGGGACATAGACACCTGTGGGATGATGGTGACATGCTCCCGTTACAGGTACCTCTGTGGAGGGACAAGTTAGGTTATGAACTCACGTGAGGATATGGCCACAATTTTTGAGCTCGAAAACCCTATAAGTAGTGTCACTTTACACTTAAAATAACCCTTGATATGCTCTGAAGGTCACATGAGAAGATCTTGCTGAAAGGCTTGTTTTTGAGATCTCTTAAAAGGGAGGGGAGGAAGAAGCGAAGATTGAAAATGCCCTTAGATCTGCACTTTACCAGAAATTGAGACAATCATTAGCTCTCTCAGCTCCAAACCTAGCTGAGCTACAAATACACAAGTTTCCTTGCCAGAGAGTTACACCACAACCGCAAAAGTTCAGTAAAACCTTTTCCATTCTGTAATTTAAAAATGGCTTCATAGAGAAGATTTCTTATTAACAGGGTGGTTTCCTCCCTACTGCAGCTAGGAACATGGAAAAATTGACCTGTGCCCAGTTTAGTCTTGACTTGCCTATTCCAGAGTCTTCTAAAGAGATCATTTCACAGGCACTGAGCTGTGACCCTGCAAATGAGTTCATTTTGATTCCTCAAATAGGCAGGTGTCCACAGAGCACACAGAACGTCTCTTCCTTGTCTGATTTCTCAGCACTTATCATTGAACAAAGCCTGAACTGCACCCGATTTACAAGGACAGCGAGATGTGTTTTCAGAACTGGGTCAAAGCAAACAAATCACAAAAATATCAACTTCTTTTTGTAGTATTTTCTTAAAAATAATAAAAAAGGGGCACACCTTTGAACCAGCTTTAATTTCAAAGCACGTCAGTACAGCCCACCTAGAAAGGTGGCCCGTGCAATATGAGCCCCTAGAAGAAAAACACTGAAATAGAAGGAAGGGATTGTTTGCTGAGAAGGCTTAGAAAAACTGCAGTAAAACTCTAGAGTGAGATATCCTGCTCCTCCTTTTATTCATTTTTTTTCTCTGTATTGTTCACTGGCACCTTTTCTCGTTACTAATTTGACTTTGAGACACGTACACACACCCTTCACAGGCTGATCTCGGAGTCAGAGGCAAACCCTATCTTCTGGCTATTTTTCTGTCCTGTGTCTAACACACCCATCTGCAGACTCCACATCACACCGCCAACTTCTTAAATAAAGGAGATGAAGAGCTGAGTCACAAAATGCAACTGGAGAAAGATGGGGAGAAAAGGTAGGGAGTGAGGGGAGAAGATCGAGTCCTTATAATAGTATGCCTGTCCTTCCTGAAAAACTTGTGGTTTACAGGTATCTATGGCAGCAAAATCCACAGCCTCCCTGACTGCCCTTGTAAGAAGAGAAGGATGGAGAGCTGAGCACAGAGGTGTCCGAGCTGCTTAATCCGTACTGACCACCTCTTCTGACTCCACTTAGCCTGAAAGCCTTTGACTCCCTCTGAGGGTTACAGTGCGCTTTTGATTAAAACTCTTGTGTCAACAGCTGGCTTTTGTCAGAATTTAATAGCTGCCAGGATTCATAGCGAAGGGAATTTTGCCTTCGCAGGTGATGCACTCACATGCCCTTTTCATAAGTAAGTCGTTAGTCAGCCAGATGGGGTAGGGACGGTCCAGGGAGCAAAGCTCGCTGCTCCCCGGCTTCCTTAACTTTTTATCCCCTCGCTTTAAAACGCAAAACCCGAAGGAAGACTGAGCCGCTCAGTCACCTGCGCGCAGCCGTGGGCACAGCGCGGCTGCCCCGCTTCCTGCGGCTGCATCCCGGGGGCCTCTGAAAAGCTAAATTAAAAGGGGTG
>NW_020447195.1:4595940-4701965 GCF_003343035.1 Apteryx rowi | reverse complement strand
CGCGGGGCCGCGGGCACCCGCTGACCGCGCTGCCCGGGCCCCCGCGCTGGCCGCTCATGGGCAGCCTGCCCGACGTCCTCCGGAGGGGGGGGCTCAAGCGGCAGCACGAGACCCTGGTGAGCGGCCGCGGCCGGGGGCGGCGCGGTAGGCGACGCGACGGGACGAGATGCGATGTGATGGGACGGGACGGGACGAGATGCGATGCGACGCGACGGGACGGGAAGGGAAGAGATGCGATGTGATGGGACGGGACGGGACGCGATGCGATGGGATGGGGAGGGGGCGCCCGGCGCTCACCGCGGTCTCCTCTGCTCCCCCCCCCCCCCCCTCCCCAGGCCGACTACCACAGGAAATTTGGCAAGATTTTCCGCATGAAGCTGGGGGCCTTCGACTCCGTCCACATCGCAGCCCCCTGCCTCTTGGAAGCCCTGTACCGGCGGGAGAGCGCCTGCCCCCAGCGCCTGGAGATCAAGCCTTGGAAAGCCTATCGCGACTATCGCGATGAGGGCTACGGGCTGCTGATCCTGTAAGTGGCGCGGGGGAGCGGCGGCGGCCGGGCGGGGAGGCTCCGGGGCTCCGGGGGTCTCCGGCTGCTCTGGGGATGCTGCGGGCGGCCGGGACCAGCCACCGTGCCGTGCCCGCTCCCGCTCCTGCTAGCAGTGATGTCTTGGTGCACGTGCTGCAGGGGTTTTGTTTGTTTTTTCATTTAACCTACGCTCTCTCTTCATCCTTGCTGTCTGTAATTCACCCCAGGGAAGGAAAGGACTGGCAGAGGGTAAGAAGTGCCTTTCAAAAGAAATTAATGAAACCCGCGGAAGTTGTGAAGCTGGATGCCACAATCAATGAGGTACTGCGACTTTGAGAAACTCTTTCTCTCCCCACGCTCCTGCAGCCTGGGAAATAACACCGCATCAAGTGATCTGGTTTACCTGGATCGCTATTGAGCTGCTCTGCAGTAGTAACAGTACGAGTTAATGCTATAAAACTACACAGGGAATAATAGGTGCAGAGTGATTGTCAGGGTCTGACCAAAAGCAGGACCACACAGAAACCTGTAGCGGAGACTGTCTGTACAGAGCAACACGATTACTCCACAGTGGCATGGGCTCCTGCAGAGTTTTGGCTTACCCCTCCGGCATGCAGCGTTTTGTGCCTTTACCCCTTCATTCTCGTATTCCTCCCCCAGGGAACAACTCCCTCCTTAGCCTCTACGTTCCTCACTGAGTTTGAGGAGCATCTGTGATAAACAGCTTAATTCTCTTTATTGTGAAACTTGGTGGTATTATCCCGGTGTCTGACCGAAGCACTTCATCCCCACGGAGGAAAACTTGTTTCATCCCAGTACAAACAGTAATAGGATGAGAGTCATGCAAAATCCAAACATATTAACATGGGGAAAACTGAATCTTGTTCAAAGAACAGGAAACATAAGTATTCCTGTTCTATGTGAGATTGTCATCTAATTAAAAGACAAATGAAAATGTTAAATTACCCAGGATTTCTATTAGTTGGTCTCCTCTTTATTCTCTTTTTTTTTTCTTCTCTCTTCTCTCCACTACTTAGGTCCTGGAGGACTTCATGTATAGAATGGATGACCTCTGTAACCACAATGGACAAATTGAAGATGTATATTCAGAATTCAACAAATGGTCATTTGAAAGTAAGTTTTTGTTTTTTCCTCTGAGAATGATATGCCCTTTCTACCTGTTATGGCATTTCAGATAGAGTGAAACCAGTATTGATGGTGAAGGCTAGTTATTTCTGAACTATAAGCTACAATATCATGGTAAACGGGCTGCAGAAAAGCCAGGGGACCCCCAGTACACATGCAAAGTTCATCATCAACCATACAAACACTCCACTTCTGGCTGGCTGTGCACGTGGCTTGCATGAAATCTCAAACACTGATAGTGACTTATACATCCAAAACTTGTGGGAAACACAGTGCAATTCTCCAGATAGTTACCCAGAAAGGAGCCTCCATCTTTAGAAGTCTTTCAGAGTAAATTAAGGAAGCATCAGCCAGGCATGACTTAGGGCAGAAGGAAAAGCTACATCAGAACTCCTCAACAAAAAAGCGTGGCCGGGGTAGTGCTGAACGCAGCAAGCTCTGCCAGATGCCTTCTGCTCTGGGCTGGCCTCTTGTGGTAACCCACACACTGAGTTCCTGAAAGGGCTTTTTCCATTGTCAGTGGTGGTGGCTGCTTTGGGAAAGGCAGGAAGAGGAAGCRTCAGCTTAAAAAATAATAATAATAAAACAGAAAGCAGGTGGAAAGGGATGGAAGCTGCTGGGGTGTGGAACGCTGCCAGCGTTTGCAAGTGATTTCTGGCTGCGGAGGGGGACGCTGGACTAGATGGCCTCTTTGGGCCCTGCGACTCGGCTCTCTTCAGGAGTGACACTTAATAGTTTAGTTGCCAAATACACCAGCCATGCTTGGCAGAATGATCTGCCGCTCACGTGAGGGGATCAGTGGTTCCCTCGTTTGTGAAGAAGCACTGCTGAAAGGGCACGATAGCTAGATATTACTGCTGCAGTGGGTCTAAGTCAGCTGTGCAGAAGGTATTTTGAACTGCTTTTCTCACAGGTATGTAACATAGAGCAGAAAATGTTTTTCAGAGGGATAATCCAAACGGTGTAATAACAATAAATGGTGGACACTACACACCCTCTCCTCTGTAGCATTTAATGAGAATATTGCTTAACAACAGGTATCTGCCTGGTGCTGTACGGGAAAAGGTTTGGTCTCCTGCAGCATGATGTAGAAGAAGAAGGTTTGAACTTCATCAAAGCTGTAAAAACGGTATGGAAGAGATGCCTTAGTCTTTACCTGGGGCTGTAGTGATTTTTCTGAAAGGGTAGTGGTTTAAATAAGTCCCCTGAAAAAAGAAACTCAAGCTTCTATTTTGCATATGTATTGGCATCCGTGCACATCTGAGGCCACACTCAAATGTGCAAAGCTAGTAACTGACCATCTGACTGTCCAACTGACAGAAAGCCTAAACCTGCGGGGTGAAAATGCTGTATGGACGTCAGGGTAATCCCTGAAATACAGCTGTCAGGCTGGTTGGTGAATTTTTCTCTCCCTCACAGACACCTTTTGTGCAACACTGCTATTTACGCTGGGTGGGACTTCTGGAGTTGTGTGGGATTATGCAAATATGCCGAATTTGGAGGTTAGTCACTCTCGCAAGCACACCTGCTGTGCATCTTGCTGCAACTTGGACTCCGGTGACACTTATCTCACTAATTTTAGCCATCTAAAAGACAGGCGTCTGGTCTAGCCTAGCTGTTCAGCTCCATCTGTTCTCAATGGAGAGAGAGACCCTGCCGAAGGATGGTTTGTACCATTCTAAAACAGGTGCCTAAAATAAGTAGGATGAATCACCCACTGTTGAAACCTCTTATTCTCCACTGGCTGTACCTAAATTTTAGCTCAATAAGGTCTAGTTAGGGTGACTCCTACCCCATTCTATCCAGGACAGAAATACTGTCGGAACCCTGACTTTTTGATCTAGTGAAAATTGCCTCCTACTGTACAGGCTAATTTTGTTCACAAATACAAGTAGGTAGATTAAAGAAAGATTTCAAAAGCTGTTTCTCCACCACAGATGATGGCTTCTTTTGGAATGATGATGGTGACCCCAGTGGAGCTTCACAAGGGTTTGAACACAAAAGTCTGGCAAGCTCATACTAAAGCATGGGATAATATATTTAAAACAGGTTATTATTATTTTTTTTTAAACATAACTTCTCTCCTTTCCCTTCTGCTCTGTCTCCCACTTGGTGGAATTATTATTTGTTATTTATTTATTTATTTATTTATTATATTATTTGTCTGTTATTTGCTACCCTGAGCACAGACTGAGACACCTTTGCTGCTGCTGATCACAAACCTCTTGATTCCAAACACGGGACCACTGTTTTCTTATGACTAATGCTTAGTGCTGGTTGTGTGGCAACACCCCATATCCAGGGAAGCCCCTGAAATTAAGGAGCCAGAAAAGCTGAGTCCAACTGAGTCTATCATAAAAGTATAGAGYTGGAAAGGGCATATCACTTTAAAGGCAAGGTATATGAGTGAGAAAAGGAAGGGCAGTTTCGCTATTGAGAAACAAGAATTTCACATGCAACAAAGGTTTGTTTACTAAAAAAGAAATCATGCTTTCTGAGTAACCTGGAATATAGCTGTAAGTCTTAAAACAGAAGCAATTAATCATAAGGTACAACTTGGCTTTCTGGCAGAATTTCCGTCTATTAAGATGGATTGGCCTTCAAGATTGCAAAAATTACTCTAACTCCAGATATGGAGTTAAGTTCATATTTTTCAATTTTTTCCTAGACTGGGATAATTCTAGCTAAAGATTAAGCAAGGCTTTGGTCCTTGGATTATTGTAATGCTGAGTGGCATATTTCTCTTAAGTATTTGAGTACCTGATACTTCAGGGAGTTTGGTCATGCCAGTCATATGTGCACTTATTCTATTGCTTTTTAGTTTATGGGTTTTAAGAAAGACATTTTAAACCAGTGTTGTTCCAAAAAAAACCAGTTTGGCACCTTCATTTGATATGAACAGTTCCTTTCTAAGAACTCGTCTTAACAGCTGGGATATTCATGAGAAAGAGTGGGCAAAATGTAGTCAACTACATCTTAAAAAATGCACATAGAAATGGCATCTATTTTTACCTTAAACTTCCCTCAGGGAGCCTCAGCACAAAAAATCTCTTTGGTTTTTAATATCTTGATCCCCTTTGAAAATCCAAGCCAGTAAGTTTTACACACTTGTATTTCTGTTTGCTAAATCTGTCACTCAACACATCACTGATTTCCTAATATTAGAATGCAGAATTCCTAGTAGTTTTCAGATGTTCTTTCTGTTTATAAATAATTTTTGTAACTGTTTAGTATTTGCCTAAAATGTGAAAATAACATTATTTATTTGGTACAATGTTCATCACTCGAAACCAAAGCACAGCTTGGTATCCTCTTTCAAAATCCTGCACGTGAGCCACATTTTCACTTTTATTTTGATAGCATTTTTAGCAACTTTCCATTAATTACCTCCTGTTCTTCCCTCCTCAGCCAAGCATTCAATTGACAGTCGACTGGAAAAACATTCTGCAAACCCTCAGGAGGATTTCCTGTGTGACATCTATTCCGGAGGACAGCTTTCCAAGAAAGAGCTATATGCTGCCATTGCAGAGCTCCAGATTGCGGGAGTTGAAACGGTAAACCTGACTGTTGAAGAGCTCTTTCAAATTAGCAGCCTTGCAACTCTCTGCTTTCCTCCATAACCTGCAAGAGAACAAACGTGCGATAGTGAGCTCGTCTTGTAGTTGCTTCAGTGGCCTGAATGCAAGTGAAATTTTACCTGGAAAAATTCTTTCTTCTATTGGTTTCTCTCGGAGAACAATTGTGATGGCTCATAATTTCTTAGGCTTAAGAAATCCTGTTAGGCAGTGGCCAGCTATAAAGTGCTCATGCCAGAAATGTTGCTTTGAACTTCTGGGAACTTCTTGTTTCTGCCACAGTAAGTGGAGATCTTATGTTTCTTTTTGGCTTGTTTCAGACTACCAATAGTTTACTGTGGGCTTTGTATAACATTTCGCGCAATCCACGTGTTCAGCAGAAACTTTTTACGGAAATACAGAGTGTTTTGGCTGCTAATGAGAGTCCAAGTGCTGAGAACTTGAAGAAAATGTCTTACCTAAAAGCATGTCTGAAAGAATCCATGAGGTAAAATTTTCAAATAATTTGCAAAAAGTAAATGACCAGTTTTACCGTCTAGTCTGCACTATGGAGAAAGAATTTTCCAGTACATATAATTTTGGGCACCTTGTTGTTTAAACTATTACACATACAGGAAGAAAAAAATGCTGGGAATTTAACACATTTTGTTTCTTTCGCTGCAGATTAACACCATCTGTGCCATTTACCAGTCGCACTTTAGACAAAGAAATGGTTCTAGGAGATTATATACTACCCAAAGGGGTAAGTCCATTTGGTTAGTTTAAATATTTCATCGCAGTTTATCTTTAACTGTCCTCTAAAACACTGAAGCTTGTCATATTTTGGTCTCAAAATGACTTTGCTGAAAGACTAGCTCCTGAATAAGGCTTGAATGAGAAATTTGGGCCAAGAATTCCCATAAACTGAAAACTGTTTAAATGTAGGATAAAATTAAATTAGAAGAGCTGATGCTCTGACTTCAGAAGGATAGTTGTCTCTTTTTTTTCCCCCCATTTTCTGCTCTTTTTTCCTAATGTTTTATTTCACTGACTGAAATAATTCAGTAGCTTCCTACCTAATCACCTCTCTAGAATGTGTCCTGATGCAGTTTCATGGTGTTGTACCTGCTTGCACAACTTTGAATTTAGACAAAAATATTTTGGTGTGGGGTTCAAGAATTTTTTTCAAGTTTCCCACACTATTTTCTGAAGAAAATGACCTTTATTGTGTTTGAATGAGTCTTTAGAAAATTACAAGACTTTTTCAGAGGAAACTGCCTCGTCTGTACTGTTGCATTAAATTTTTCCACTAACACGCCGATTCACTTGGTAGCTCTAAGCCAACTTGTAATTGAGACTGTGTCTGTTGTTTTGTTTATAGACAGTACTAATGCTAAACACCCATGCCTTGGGTTGCAACGAAGAGTACTTTAATGACTGGACTCAATTTAAACCAGAGCGCTGGCTTCAGAAGAATTTAATAAATCCTTTTACTCATCTTCCATTTGGCATCGGGAAGAGGATGTGCATCGGACGTCGCTTAGCAGAACTACAACTTCATTTAGCCCTCTGCTGGGTAAATACCCTCAAATGGCATTCTTCACACAATGTACAATTGTTCAAAACTTAACCTAATCAGATAGTCTAGAAGCCAAAACATGCTAACGCAAATGTTTGTGTTTCAGCTAATTCGCAAATACCAAATTGTAGCAACTGACAGCAAACCAGTAGAAACACTCCATTCGGGAATACTGATTCCCAACCGGGAGCTTCCCATTGCATTTCAAAGACGGTAAGGTATGCACATAAGGGTCTCCTGAGTATGAGAGACTTATCTTTGAACCTCACTCAAAATTTCCGTAGAACTGTGAGTGAAAGAGTAGAGCACAGGAAAAAAAAAGTCTGTATCCTTACAGTGTGAGATTAAATGACATGTTTCATTACTTTTAATAAAAAAACCCTATTCTATGTAATACAAAAGGCAAGTCTTGTATGGCCTATTTCTGACATTCGCATTCTAATTTTAAACTGCAGTAGAACATGTTTTCTGTCCATGATGCAGAGCAGCAATGGTGGGGAAAAAATTAACAAATGTGTACTACTGGGAAAAATGACCATTATTCTGCTATAACATAATGCAATTCTCCACTCTATTTCTAGAACATATCTCCTGAAAGATAGCATTTGATTTTGAGCATCTGTGTTTAGGCTGTTTTCTAGGTGTCCAAACTGAAAAGAAAATGCCCTAGTCAAGAAATAGTACACCAGTACACTAAAGAGTTTAGATTAGAAAACTTATTTTAGATTTTAGGCTGAAGGGTGAACAAAAGAACCATCTTTATATAAATGCTGACAGAATGTCACAAGCTTATTATGCGAGTCTTCAGTTTCAAAAATTTGAATGTTAAATTTTCTCTGCTCACAAGCTTTTTGTTAGCTTATTTATATACCAATCTAAACTGGAAAACTGGGCCTCTGATACAGGATTAAGACCTCAAGTTAGAAATTAAGTGATATTTAAATAGCATATGGGATATTTCTTCGTTGGCCAAAATCACTGGAAAAATCACCCAGTATAATCTGAGTAAGGGTATTAACCACATTCTGAAGTTTGTCCAGTGCTCAGTTTCCTTTAAATCACAGATGACTATATACTTTTTTTTCCCCCTCTCTCATATAGGTCATAGAAGACAAATGACAATCCTGCTGCTGCCTTTACTGAAGACAACATATGCCCATGGGGAAAGCCAAAACCTCTGGTAACCAGTGGAGAAACTGCAAGAGACATCCCTAGACCAATCCCTGAGAGACAGAAACAGCGCCGACAAAAGCTCCCCTAGTGTTTCTTTGGCAAACGTGGTTAGTTAGTTCAGCTTTACTTAGCAGTGTCAAAAGGAAAAAAAATACTGTGCACATTCATATACCTGTGCAAATACAGCGATTTAGTGCAGCCAAGGGATTCTGCAGGATAAAGTTTGATAATGAGCTGTGGAGTGGTTACATTAGCTCTTATTAGTGGTGAAACTATTACGGCTGCAAGCTGTTCAGCAGGCTAGCTGAAAAGAGCTGGTTTCAAGCTTGGGACACCTGGGGAACAACACTCAGGACTGAACTGGTCCTGCTAGCTCAGCTGAAGTGCTTGGAGAAGTCAGCTGAAGGGAAAAGAAAACCGCTTAATCCTTATCAGACTACTAGTGTCATGAATTAAACTGGGAATTAGGCTGCCAGTCTGTAATAAGGCTAACAACAGAGCTTAAAAATTAGGATAATGGAAGAAGTATATTTTCCCTTAAGTTTTTCTCTTCCTTAATAAAAGGGAAGTAAGGACAAAGCTACATAATCAGAATGATTCATCGTGCCTGCACAGTACTTAAAATTTAACAGTTGCAATATTGTGACTGCCACATACTCCACTCAAACGTATAGTGTTTTATGCCTCCAGCTCCCACACAAGCCATCTCATCACGTCTTTATTACAAAAATCTTAGTGGCCCTTTATTGTATGAGAGGCTTCATCCATAAATGGAACCACTAGAATCCTATGGGTTCTGCCATAAGTAATGGTTATCCTAACAGGATAGTTACTTCATCACATGAGTAATATATGTTTCAAAGCACTGTAGGAAACAGGGAACCTAAACATTTCCAAGAGGTTATCTATTGCGGAGATTTCAATACCTGTATCTAAGGGTTAAAGTGGTCATTGCCCTACATGCAGTACAGTCTGTTAGTTATTACGGTCACTAGTATTTTTCCCACAAAGCAGTTTCAAGTGCAGGTTTATATATATAAACAGTAATGGGKTTTTTTTATATTCTGAAATGATGAAAAATCTTAGCATTTGTTGACCTCTTGTTTTGTTTGTCTTCCTTTGGTGTTGGTTTTTCTCGGACATGTAAATGTAGCAATATTACAATGTGTAAAGCAATTTGTGCATTATTTGAATCTTTCTAGTCAATTTTGTAATAGTCAAATTTGTAATAAAATAATGTTCTTTTTCTATAAAGAGTCTTCCATAATTTTATTCTGAAGTCTTTGTAATGTAACAAAAATCTTGTAAGTCTTTCAGGGTAACTTCTTGAAAAATACTGTGGTACTTTCATTCCTCTCGTTAATATTCTTATCAGGCTTCAACTTGAAATTCTACACAATCAAGTTACTTAAATTCTAGCACTACTTTATGATTTTCCCTCACATTCTTTGGCTTACGTGYCTATATTCAGAATAGAAGAAACAGCCGGAAGAGAGCATATTAAAAAATTGCTACCCTGTTCATCAGTCATTTTAAATCCATATGGCTCTAAGCCGTCATTGCTCTTTCAGTACACTCTCCTATAGCAGTAATTCATCCCAAAAGCTACACCTTTAAGTAACAACGCTAGAGCACGAGCACTGCGGTTCTGTCTAGCAGCAGTGCAGATGGCTCAGGGTGCAGAGCTAAATGATTATGGGGGTAGTGACAGCTGTAACCTGTAGCCATCGAAGACTCAACGAGATTTTGATTCTCACTGTGGTTGACTCTGAAGTCTTCTATCAAGACTTCTGACACCATTTGACTGCCCACCTCTATCAACAAAACTTCCTAAGGGCTCGTTCCTGGCACTGCCCAGATGCCTAATCCCCCGAGCGGTTCCAGGCTGTTTTCCTTTAGGGCCTGTCTCACCTGGCTAGTTTGGCAGCTTCTCCAAGCCCCGTTCCTGACCCGGGGGTGCAGCGAGCGCTGCCTTGCCCGGGGCCAGCCCTGGCGAGCTGGATTACACCAGCGGCAAGGCAAAGCCCTGCAGCACAGAGCTTTGACTTCCCACTCCTTTTGTGTATTTAACCATTAACCACCACGCTATTTTTGCAATCGAGGCTACCTCGAGTATTCAGGAATGTGTTAAGTCCTTTTCCTCTGCATAACGTTATGAGGCGTGGGTGAGCGCTGCCCGGCGAGGAGGCAGCCGCAAGGCAGCCTGAGCCGCACCGGCCTCTCCCCGTGCGCACAGCACCGGCGTCCCCAGGGATGCGACTGTTCTGTTTCTCTCCCGTTATCACAAGGTAAAAYCTTCCCAAAGTTTTGAGGAAGGATGGAAATAGTTTGAACCTGGTAAGATCAGAAGAAATGATGTATATAAAAAAAAGCCACCTACCCCGCACACCTTGACAGGCAGCGTGACGGTTACACAGACAGCAGTCTGCCGTCATCAAAACCGTGCTGCCTCTGCCAAGTTAACACTGCCTCTGGCTGAGGGATGACAGAGTAAGAAAAATCCTGCAGCACTGTGTGAAAATGTCACTTTTCTGAAAATCCTGCTGCAATGGGTACTTTACAGTGGCTGCAGTTCACGCTGCTGTAACTACTGTGACAGCCGGCAACCCCCGGCACGGAGCCGGGCAAGGCGGGCTGCGAAACGGCGGGGCGCTTACCCCGTTCCCGGGAGGCTTGGCAGCCCGTGCTGACTTCTGAGACCACGTGGATAGATCTACCCAAGCTGCTACGACATGAATAGCATATACACTAAGTCTCTTCTTACGGAATTATAAACTAATATTACGCCATTAGAGCCAATGGAGTTGTGCCAATGTGAAACACATGTTAACAGAAAGTCAGGATTATTGTTCAATTCTAAGTATACCATGCTGCTTACACATGTTCTTATTTAAGTTTTAAAGACAACCAAAGAGATGAGATATTATTTATTTGAATTGACCTTGACAGCCCAGCAATCAGCTATTTTGAAATCCTTAATTGCTTCTGTATTGCAAATCACAGGTCCATATTTACTGTGTCATTTCACAAATTAAATTTAGTGGACCCAAAGATCTCTACCAGTGCTACTTTGAGTTAGATTTTGACCAATTCTGTACAAGCTGTGGTACAAATGTGTGCTGCCCTCCAGATTTCTCAAAAGTACAATAACTGCTGACCTGGAAATTTTTGTTCCGGGAGCTTTGTGGATTTTCAGGTTCCTGAAGTTTTCAAAGAACTTCATTAATCTGCTACCCCTGAGTGTACGTCCAAAATGGAAATAGGTAAAAATCAAACTATACAGAGAATGAATGACTAGGCCAGACTTTCACATTAAGAAACCTGTATGGCTTTCTTATTCTCATATTTCAAAAGTATCAAAAAGAGCACGATGCTTCCAAGATTAATAAATGTCTATGGAACCTTTCACCTATTGGTGATCCGGATAAACTCACTTGATTTAGGTCATTGTTTCTTCGAAATTATTTGTTCTTTGAGAACTATTTATTCAAATGACAGGCTATACTACTTCACTGCTACCATTTCTCGCAGAAATTCCTTAGAGGAAGATATTTGGATCATAAAATGAATGGAATTAATTGGCCTCCACATTAACTTTCTCAATAAGGAAGTGAACTAGGTTTGCATATCCAAAAGGAAGTTAATTCTGTTCAGGCTTTAGGCATACAGACAAGATAGATACAGACAAAGTTGGAGCCAACTAATCTGTGCTTTTTTATGGATAAAGAATGCCAGTTCTCAGGACTGACAATCTGGCATTTTTCATGGATGTGCTGTTCATTATAAACTGATTATTATATAGCATTTTATGAGTCAATCTCTATATACAACTTGCAGTGCTATGATTAGGCCACAGACAATGTGTTCTAGTTTGACTTTTTCCATACGAAGTACATTTGTCCTAAACAACCAAAGGTAGAATTCATGTCTGTGTCAATGTTGACCTTAACTGATGTGACAAAATAATCCAAGCTCTGAAAAATTAATTCTGAGAAATGTTGATAGCTAAAGTGCATCTCAGAACAAATTTTAGTGGAACAACTTAGCACCTGATTAATTTTAAATATGTGAAACATCACATTTACCTCAGTGGGACTGCATATATGTGTGTGGATTTTTTAACTTTTGTTTGGAAATTTTAACTTTTAGCATATTATCAATTCTTATAAAAGGAGAAAGTTTACAATTTCCAGCATGTTACTTGTGGCACACACATCCAAAATCCATGTAAGAAGTGCAGCTTCAGAAGAAAAAGCTGCCTGTTTACTTCAGAGAACTGAAACAAAAGGGCCTGCTGAGGCTGAGACTACAAGCAGCCTCATTAATCGCTTACCATGGATGTGTGTGTTGTTCTGATAACTCGTGAAATGATATACTGCAGTGTGGGTGGCTGTATTCAACATATTTTTGATATGTTCTTCCAGGCATGGTTTGGGAAAAACTATGAATGTTACATTATGAAACCGAGCATTATACTTATTCACTAACATTTATTCTTGGGTATTTCTGAGTATCAGCTTTCAAGAGAGTAAAAAAAACAGAGAGAAGTTAAATTGTTCTGTCACAGAAATAACATGTGGCCTGACCTTTCTGAAATCTCTGTCATTATTGATACTGTCAGTTCTCCACTCTTGTACTATAACTCAGGGCTGCAATCCCACTGCCATAACTCCCTTTCGCACACCAGGATATAACCCAGGAATACATTTGTTGACACTGATAGATGTAAACTAACCTAAAACTGGTATCAGTCACAAGAGAATCAGTACTTATGAATTCTTTGTGATAAGAAGTGTAATTGGTACGGATGGACATGATACTTGGGATCTGGTTCTACACTACATTGTACATTTTTCAGGACAGCCCAACTCTCTATACGAATTTTACTATTCACTTCTTTCCTGTTTGTTTATGCAGAAGTGCTAATGCACCTCATACAATACCTATCTCGACCCTACGTCCTATATTCCTATAGTCTTCTTTACTATCAGAGGAAGGTCTACATTGATTTTCATCTCTTGTTCAGTTTTTTGATCTCTGTTTCTTCAGGTGTATGATTAGTAGCCTGTGGCTTTTAAAAGAACATGAAAAGTGGAACTTAAACTACAATATTTGGATCCAGAAGGAGGTTTACAAATCTTTGCTTTGTGGGATTTGTTTGGAGCTGAACGCTTATGGAGCAATCATCCTCCTGACAAGGAAAGCAACAGTAAGACTCCTTCATGAGATAAAATACTTTTCTCTAAGGGACAATGTCAAAACAAGTGTGGAATGGAATGCATTTTATAATCTGGTTAAATTATACYTTGCTTTCTTGGGCATGTTCCTCCCAACAAGTTCGAACTCTTTGCCTTTAATTGTTAAGTGTGTTGAATGAACTCGAAGCACTGCACGTCAGGAAGAAGGGAAGCCAGTGGAGCTAGTCACTGAGCGCAACAGGGCAATAAATGGGTCCTCTGAGTAAGGGAATTACCTCCTGGTCTTCCCAAATTGCTATGCACTTATCTTATACTTTAGCCTCCACTATCAGCTTAAGTGCATAGGACCTTGATAGTAAATCAAATAAACCACTGTTAAAATCTGATTCATTGTGTTATTGAACTGTGCTCCACATAAGAAAAGGAGATAGGGGAGAAGCAGAGGAATGGTGCAGATCTTGCTTACCTGGAACTACCAGGTAACCTAACTGTTAGATGCACTCCCAGTAGCACTAAGATATGCATGAGTTTTTCAAGTTGAAGAAAGCAAAAATATTGTCCAAATTTAACGGAAAAAATGGAAGGAAACCTTCGAAAACTTCACGCCTGTGGTGGTATGGGTTACATTTGTCTGGACTTTCAAGTTCTCACAAAAGCTGATCTCAGTTATATGACTGGAAATCACACACAGTTTTGCCGGTGAGCTTGGTCCCTAACTCAAGCGCAATCCCACTTGCTGCAGGAACAAAGGTACGCACATATTAGATCAGGGGCCAGCCAAGAGCCAGTTGAGTCCATGGCCAAGGACTGTACTCAATCCAAACCCGGGAGCTGCTCTAATGGCCCTACAGCAATGTTCAGTCACAGACTGCAAATGCACAACTGCAGTCTTTCTTGTCAACATGCTGATCATGTTGAGAGCTGATAGCATTAAACTGACTGTCCTAGGAGACACAGGAGAAAGTCTCAGCTAGAATCCAAATCTGAGTCATTTTGAATGGGACCTGCAGAGCATAAGCACAACAAGCAAGACTTTTTGGGAGCCAGGTTCCAGGTCAGCAACAGATAAGGATAGTTCAGATAACATACATCTTCTGCTTAGTTAAGGAGATGCCAAGTTTTGGTACTTCAGAATGATGCCGTCTTCCCTCTGGCTATGTCTGAAAGTCAGAGAAATAGAAAAAAAGGGTTTAAGTCCAAATGTATATTGCTTCTTGTGACATACGAGTGCACCATCTCACTTCAAGGCAAGTGAAAAGCTTCAAAGCACACTCCATCAAAAAAAAAACAAAAACAAAAACAAAAACAGGAGATGTCTTGTATGCAGTCACTAAACATGTTGATTTAAATTTCTCAACTAATTGGACACCCTAGACATATTATTAAACTCTTATTGGCAGCTTCCACCACAGCCTCTCCCTTATAATAAATGTACCAGAGATTGGCATGCCACAAAGAAGTGTTTTTAATCATTAAAGATTAAACCCAGGAGCATTTTGGATTTGCAACATGATGGAGGCAGATTGTGCAACTTGCAGAATTGTGAAACCTTTAAATAACTTCAAAGAAGACAAAATTAACTGTTAAGATTTTTTTTTAAATGCTTCACATGTTTGAATTGCTAATGCTATCTGATTCACAACAATATACCTTTACTATATTAACTGGCATATTAATTCTGGATGCTAACTGTAATTTCTGACTTTGAAAAAAATAGAAGCTTTTCTGCTTAAAATTAAAGTTGAAACCAATGTTCAGTTTGCATACTTTCATAGGCAGAAACAAACATATATTTACTTTAGCATCTCACAGCAGTGTTTAACAGATGTGTTTTTGCAGGCATCACAGTGAATTACACATTTCAAAATACAAATCAGGTCCAACCCCTGGGATTGCATTGTCTCTATAAAAGAAAGACCTCATGGGACTTAAAATGTCCGTTACAGACCATTGCTCTGCCCATGAGGTCAGCAGGCAAACCTCTGAGATATTGCAGAAGGAAGTATAATATACAATAAATAGTTTCTTGGGCAAAGAGCACATGTTGTGTCTTAGACCTTCCCCTCCCCAACCCACCTTGGAGCACTTTCACCTCCAATGAGCTACTGGGGTTGTGGCTCCAGCACATCCTTATCTCTCCTACCAGGGTGCACCCAATGCCCAACTTGCATACAACTCCTCTCAGCTCATTTGCTCCAAAGCTGCTAATTTTCACACTGCTGGGAATCTATATGACAATTTAGGGACAAGAAGGAAGCTATGTGAATGCATCAAAACCAACAAACTGAAGAAATCCACTTATATACAGGCCAGACACTAAGGGATTCAGCTGACTGGATGGTTTGTCACTGTGGGGTATCTTCCATGCCTTTGAACCATCACTCCAGAGCCCAGCAGTTCTCAGAGAGGTCCTGCACCATCTGTGCTGACCTGGTGCAGGGCTCTCAAATGCAGAAGGACATCTCAAACCATGCTAGGGGAGTGTAAAGAGGGGTAGCATGGAAATTGCTACACAAACTCTTCAAACGCTGAGATGCTAGTTATAGAGAAGGACTACAGAAAGCAAGCTGAGCTGATTTGGGGAAACTTTGCTGTCTCCAACTGCTGCCAGGCAGCAAAAGTGGGCCCAAAACCTAGATTCTTCCTATTCTTTAAGTAAAATCTCATTATCAACATAATTGTTTTAGAGCAAAATACTTTACGAGCCTCTCAGCCACAATGTGAGGTGATATTAAAGCCATTTTACAGATGACTGTTGTGATGGTCTCAATTATGACACTTGCAAATGTGACTGCTAATTTTATGAGCCACATGCTTTTGATTCCAAGCTGCAGCTGTGTGTGCACACACTTAACAAGTGTTTCTGAATATTTGGGTCCACAAGTGTGAACACAACTATATATGAGCTACAAACCATTTGTATTCCAAGTTTCCAGTTCTGCACTCAGTCTATTAAATTCTGCCTTTCTTTTTGTAAGTTGGTGATGACAAATATATATATATATGTGTGTGTGTGTATGGGTGCGTGTGTTTGTGTGTATGTAAAAAAAAAAATTCTATAATAAAGTATGGATGACCTCTCTAAAAATGCTTTGTAAAAAATCAGAATGTTTTCCAATCAATACTAGTGACCAAATAAAATTCCTCATGAAATGGAGAGAGTTTCTGCTGAAAATAATTTGGTTTTACATTTTAATACAGTTCATTCACCAGCTAATGAGAAAATGATTATTTGTGAGATGATAAGTAAAGAGATTTTTCATTTGCTTTGTTTCTAGTAAGGGAGGCATACAATACTGGTTGACATTTACCTTTAAAGAATACAGAAAAATCATTGGGGGAATGGAAATTCGTCAGAGGACCCAAATTAATTCTGGCTTGCCAGCAGGAAAGCTGTAAGAAGTCACATTTTGGTACAGGTCAATAGTATACCTTCCTGAAAAGAAGGCTTAGAATAAACATCAGATTTTTAAAAAGAAAAGGATCATTTTTGGCCTAGAATGATTTATTCAGTGAAAGGTTGATACCATTCTAACTAACAAAGATCCAAGCATACTTTGCAATTAATGGCAACCAGCTCAGTTCAAAGCAGTTCACTATACAGATGTTCAGTAAACATGATTTATGCATTCCCAAAGCTTGAATAAAAGAAATAAATGTTAATTTGACTAAGAACAACCATATTATTTTTCTTGCCAACTTCCAGAAAAGAGGGAAATTGAAAGGTGTGTTACTCAAGACTTTTAATGGGAATTCAGCTCCATAAGATATCAGGCATTTGCAATTCCTAAGAAAACAGTATTTTCAAAGTTCACTTTTAAGTGTTTTCTCTTGAAAGGACTGATGAAAAGCCCAGAGTGAGGAAAGCATTTGCAGTGAACTGCAATCAGCTTTATTAAATCCAGGAGCAGGCCTGCATCTTTGTGGAAGCTTTCTAGCCAGACTGCCTGTCTATTAAACATCTGTCTCCATGCAGATGGAAAAAGACATTTCAGGGAGAGAAAGTGCAGCTGAGTTACAAGAAGAAAACTAGACCCACATTTGTACGGACATTTATTCTTCTAAGGTCTGTTTATAAATCATATTTTCATCATTGATTTATACACCCCAGGGCTTCAATGACATTAACTAACTGTCAATGAGAGTTACACTTCACAGTCACTTCTGAAAATAGGAAAAAGGACCCATCCATAAAAGCCAATAACACCAATTCAAATTAACAGATAGGGTAGCAGTGTAAAATTTTCAGGTGTGGTTAGCTAACCTGCAATAAAAGCCCTGGGGAGACTGTACCCTGCAGGAACTTAGCTTGTGGGTTCACAGACTAACTATGGGCTGTTGTCTCTCATGACCACATGTCCTAACCTCTCTCAACCACGAGACTTTGATCCATCTGAAAACTTTTTTGCAGGGTTGGTTTTAGTCACATCAGAAAGCTGCTCTGACGCACCTCACAGCTGCAAAATTCCTAGAGTCAACACTAGCAAGGTGGCACGAACATGTATTTAGGGGAAGAGACCATGGAGCTGGAAAGGATGGGACCACTCCTCTTTTTTAGCAGCAGCATAGCTTTGCGTTAGTCAAAGCAGCGGTGTAACTGTACCTTTAGACACTGATAGACCTAGGGAGTCATTCTCAAGATCATTTTTAAGACAAAGATAGGTGCTGAGCCACGTAGTTTAAGATGTCAATCCTCAGATTCTTAAATACTTACATGAAATTTGAGCATCTAAATCCAAAAGGAGATTTTTTTTTTCTAAACGACAAAGTTTCACTTTGGATATGCAAGAACCTCTCAGGAACTTGCCTTGCGTTTTGAACAAATGAGAAAAGAAGAATTAATTGCACAAGGTGTCACTGTTGTTGAGCCTTGGCAAAACAAAATCCTAACAAAGGGCACACTCAGAGGGAAGTCTGGCAGCTACCACACTTGAAGATGTGCTTGAGGACATTTTCCAGGAAATCGGGTAGCTTCAAATAGAGTTGATTCATAACCTTAGCAAAGTTTCTCTTGCCCAAGGGCAGAATTGAAAGAGAAACTGGATCAGTTCAATGCTTGGGGAATCAAAGAGCTAGCAGAGAGCCAACAGCATGCATATATTCACCACTCGCTGTAGGAGGGGGCGGGAACAAAAGCTTTTATTTATGTGTAGATCCAAATGAATGAAATAAATATTTTAAAATAACATATTCTACTACCTGCAGGTGGAAACTTTTGGAGGATATGGCTGATGCCAAGTATTTGATTTGTGCTTTGATCCATCAACAGGGTTCTGGCAGGTGTCCTTAGAAAAACAGAGCCCACATTTTTCTGCATATTCAGTAGCCCCTGGGGAAGCTGCTGTTTCCTCAGAGCCCCACTTAGGTTGTGTTTGGCACCCAGTGTGTTTCACTGGAAAAGGCAACAGATTTTTGAAGACATGAAGAGTATGGTGCTATATAGAAGTTGCTGGGGTCCAGGGAAAAACAATAGAAGGAATAATTAGTAGTTCCAGGGGAGGGAGAGGGGAAATTGGAGCTCCTAGGCAAATAAACAAAGGTGTGAATTCTGTGTAATGGAAATAACACGCTCATAAGGGAAGTTTAAATAGAGGGTGTTCAGACAGATCATACAGCAATCACGACCATGCCTGTCTCAACACCGAATGGGTCCAAGGACGATGTCGATTGTGAAAGGAAACGGATATTGCGCTTGGCTGCCTGAGGCAGCAGCCGGAGCACACTCGTGTTGGGACACAGCCCGCGAGAGGAGCAGGCTCCAGCTGGGCTCTGCGGCTCCCACGGCTGCTGCTCGCCCAACGGCGGCTCGAACCRGGGAAGGAGGCCGGGCGAAGGCACACGGGCTCTGGCGCTGGGACCTGCACGACACGAACAAGCGCGCAGGGACAGCTACACTGCGGAGAAGCGCGCTTGTATGGCTACAGCAAAACGTGCGATCCAAAGCATGTACACCAGGGCTCATTTCTCTCACTTCCTCACTTTTTCCTGGGGCACAATTTACTTGGCTATTAGTCTCGCTCTTTCCCCAGGGCTTCCTCTGCGTGCTCCATTAGAGCTCGGAGCCCAGCTGTTCCCTCGACATTCACAAATTCTTTATTAGGGCTCGTCCCTCTCCTTCCCTACAGGTCCCACAGAATACTCAAAATTTCTCAACARAGTGACCACGCAGCCCTGTAAAGCCCCACACCTAATGCTGGCCAAACTCACGGTCATTCACTTGTTATTTTCCTTTCTATAGGTGTATCGYACTTCCACATGATGTCTGTTGAAGTTGACAGCTCCTTGTTTTTATATCTTGCTGGCCAATGCCGGTGCATCTAAAACTGAATGGGAACCACRTCTGCTATTTTTTGAAATTTTGAAATTTCAAATTCTTTTGTATTTGGAAAATGAAATGAAATAAAAATAAAACAAAGAATTTTTTARCAAAATGAAGTTTTGGAGAAAAGAGATACTTCAGAGTTAATCCAAATAATTTATTTTGAGAAAAGAAATCTTTTAGCAAACTTGAAACTGTTTTTAAGGAAAAAACAGGGCTGTTACAAGAAATTATGCTGGAAAAAAGATTTTTCTTTYGGTCAAGCTCCTAAATGGTAGCTTTCTACATTATTATGTCAACRACTCTTCATTTTCATTTTGGCATTTCATGAAAACTGACTTAATCTCATGGCACATTCTGATTTTAAGAAAACAGATCCATTCAAATATTTCCAGTGTCATATCATCATCAGGCACAATTCAGCAAYATCAGATTGTGTAAAAACATCAGGACAAAGTTGTTCTGAGTAGAACGCGTCCAAGAAACTCTCAGTCCTGCTTTTAAAACACACTGTTTCCCCTAGAGACTCCTAAATCTCTGAAAGCTATATGATAAACACTCATTTATTCCTTGATTAATGATTGCAGCATGAATGATAGACATCTAAAATTTTGCAGGTGCTGATTAAACTATTAATATTTTTTGTGTGAAAAGACCTAGTGCTCTATACACCTACACAGATATGTTCTCAGTCTACCTAATTCCTACAGCACCAAAGTTTTGATTGATTAGATAGCTAAYCTGCCCCATGAAAGTATTCTCTTTTCACACAATTTAGAAGACCYTGATGAAACACAGTCTGTGATCAGATGTAGAAAAGCTTATTAAACATGTCTGTCACATGTATACAAGACTCCACACAAAGCCTATTTGARTCATCAAGAAGACCTTCATTGACCTGAGTGGGGTAGTCATCAGAAAACTTTATACCGGACTTGGTCAAACCTGCTTTGGTGTGTGGACACCACTTCTTCAGAAATACRGAAATATCCCTCCCTTCCTATGTGCTCTTGTCTTTGCATGCACACATAGAATCACTTGGGTTATTTTCCAATTTTTATTCCAAAGCTAGATGTATGTATGTTGTATGATACCTGGCACTGAGGATCACACATAACGTAACTGGACAGTGTCATCCATGGGGAAAAACTGTCCCCTAAACCACTCCTCACAGTCTGTTCATGAGTTTTCTATATTCTTAGCTTGCATACAAATGACAAGTATTATATTATTAGTGACTARAAGAAAGTAGATATTTTAAAAGTCCAACTACAGCATTTGACTCCAAACGAATTCTACACTTGCTCAAAAGCAAGCAAGCTCTTTTCATCTCCTTTTAYTCCTCTCAGAGTATTGTCCTCTCTTTTCCTGCTGCACCTGTCCAGTTTTCTCTTGTACAATTGGATAGAAATTGAGGATCCATCAATTCTCACTCTCAATGCTTATCTCAGCCTGTCAGACTCCTCCCTGTTTCACTACTAGATAATCCCACACGTGTTTAACATAACTACCTACACTTTCTAGCATTCCCCAGGCTGTTTTTTCAGCTGAGATGCAAAAAAGGGACCATGCCACACAGCACCTCTTTTATCTTCTTCAAGGTGCCGAAAAATTAATAAAATGTGCCTAGACACAGTGATGTTTCATAATCTCTTCAATATCTTGCAACTGCTGCTACTAGGGGAAGGCAGGGTATAGCCAGTATGGCTATTCTTCTAGGCCCTTCCTGCTTTTTGTTTTTGTCACTATTCCTTCCTCTGGAAGGGCATGGAGAAAAATTAGCCAAGAGTCTGTCCAGAGGGATCTGGAGCAGCTCTTACATCGAATATTTGTGCTGTTCAGCTCACCCRTGAAACAGGAGATTTAACTGCTTAACCGTTAAACACTGGAAGTTCAGACAAAAATTAAATAGTTGTATGAGAGAGCACAAGTGCTAATGAAACCTGTTTCTCAATAGATTTGGGTCACATGGTTAACTGAATTAAAAAGAATTGGGACATACCTCCACACGTGGATATTTCCACTGAGATGACATATCTTTGGATGGACTATGACTGAATAAACACAGAGGGTGCTGTAATGGCATTAATTATTGGGTGAAAGTCTAACTGTCACAGATCTTTATTTACAGGAGATAAGGGCTGCTGACTGGAAAGCCAGCTGATGACCTGTGAATCTCAGCTGAATGAAAAAGTCATGAGACTTTATACTGTGTTATCAATCTACTTTTAATTTGAGCTTAGCTTGATGTTGTCAGCAATACTGGTGGTAGCTCCTTTAAAACTCCCAYATGGTAAGATTAGTTTGAATGAGTTGGGGTGATGTACATTTACTCTCCAGCAAAAAAACACATTTATTATGCCTCTTCACTAAACTGGTTTGATCTGTGATAAATGTTTTTCTAAAATAACCTGAGATACTACTTTGTGGCGCCTGCTGAATTCTTCTGTGTTRAGAGGCTTATTTCAAAACTGAAATAAGTCATCTGTAAAGGAAGACCTTAAGGAAGATGTGTCTGGGAATGCCATCTCTAAAACTTTTTCTGCAATTGCTTTGGGTTCCAGCTGGAGAAAGAATTTCCCTCATGTCAACAGTCTGATACTTAGTTGTGCTTTACTAATTGGCTTGACAGTTTTATTTGAATTTCTCCTTCATTTATCTGATGTTATTTCCCCTGTCCTTCTGGTTAACAGTTCTTCAGACATGAAGAACAACCTCCTTTTTGTTAGTCTTTACGTACTGCAGGGTTCAATCCCATCTTGCTTGAATACTGCAAATATTTGTTGACTTCCTTGTGACTTTGGAAGTGTCCAATAAAGGTAGCTTTGAGTCCTAAGTGGACTTTTTTTTCTAAGTGGATATTTTGGACCAGGTGGGATGTCAGATACACCGGCACATATCCATAWAGGTGATTACTACCAGACTAATACTGGAAGATTTGTAACACTGAAACTGAAATYTAAAACTTTTTTGAGTTAGAACTGACTTAACAGTTGCTTTATATTCACTTTGACTATACTTAATACAATGCATTAAAATGTTCTGGAACTCCATTTCAGCTCATAGGCAAAAATCTTGGAAAGTTAAAAATAGAAAAAAAATTGAGATATCTTAGTTTGGAAATGCTACCAAARGAGACATTAAAAATCAAGTAGATGATGCTCACCTGTTTTTTTTTCTTTGACACTGGGTTTACTCTACAGTTTCCAAGGAACTAGCAAGTGAGTATCAGGGATCAGTGCCTCCAGGGCTCACGGAGTTAGTATAGTATGTGTTTTTTACTAAACAAATTAAAGTTTTATCAGGATTGGACTTTTGTGAATCTATTTTTGGCTCCCTTTGGCTGAAAAATGCTCCGAGTGAACTTGCACTCCTGACCTTCCAATGGTGTTTTACTATTAATAGAAAAAGAGTTTAATAAGTAACCGGTCTCACAGCGCATGATAATACATATCCGCTTCTTCGCAATCTGCTTCTGTGAACTTTATGACTTGGTACCCACTTAAAAACCAATAGCTGGCTTTGCCAGGCTGCCTGAGCAAGAAGGAGCAGGTGCCTGCAGCCGCCCGAGCCGCCCGGCAGGAACCGCGTGCGACTCAGCCGCACGCCGCYGCCGCTCGCCCCTGCTCTGCGGGAGCCCGACCCGTGCCAGGCTCATCCCTGGTGCGGCAAACTTCCCCGTCCGCTGCCCGAGCTGACAGAGCCTGCACACTCAGGACTGCCGAGCCAAATTCCCACACACTTCCTGTCTCGACACATCCGTTTAGGTAGGAGGAGAGGAGGACAGAGCGGGAGGACACCTCCCTGGGAACGGGGAAGCCGCACGGGGGCAAGCGCCTTCTTCCAGGGCGCACCTGCGCAGCGCTGTGCAGGCAGATGCTCGCTCTGCCTGCCTGCGCCCTGAACCAAGCAGAGCCAGGTAAACGCAGCCGAGCAGAGTCTGCTAGTTCACACGGGGCCTTGCGCTCACCACGGACAGTGATGATGCAGGCCAAGCGGCAGTTTCCTAAATCCCACTTAGACGTCGCCAAGGGAAAAGGGGCCCCTTCTGCCCCGTTTCGCTCTGCCTTGCCATGCAGCCGAGGCACRGGCTGCTCTAGGATAGCTGCACAACGAATGGCACTTACAGTTCAGGTAGCGTCCTCTAGCACAGCTGGAAACAAGCTTCAGGTGCAAATTTCTCCCAGACTTCCTAATGTTAGCGCGTTTGGGGCTGGTTTGAGCCCCAAACCAGCATCTGAAAAGCAAGAAAGAGTCATGATTTAACACGCAAAGAGTAAATAAAAGATTCAGACCATTTTAAGACAACTTGTTGCACAAAGATAATGTGGATCATATGTGTAAACCAAAAATGCCACTATGGGTTATGAATGCAGCACGTAGGAGTTAGTGTCACTGTGTGGATAAACAGCACATACTGGCTGTCTTTCCTCAGAAGAAATGAGGGAAGACAGTATAAAAAATGGGCCAGGAGAGCTACATATATTTCAGAGCCATATATGATACTCTCATGCCTAATGGGTATGTTTACTTGAAAAGTTAAGTGAAAAACAGAAATGGAGTGTTTGTTACTCTGTTCCAAGAAAAATATTTGAACTAATTCAACAACTTTGATCATCCTACTTCATATTATGTTTATCTGTAAAAAATGTTAACATTTTTCTAGGCCCATGTGTATTTCCCCTCATCTTGATCTCTCTACACTCCCAGTTTTCCTGTAAGGTTAGAGGAATTAATCCATATTTATGTTTGCATTAGGAAGAATGTATCCTTTGTTTTTAAACTTTTCCAAACTGGACAGGATTAAAACACAAATAATAAAAACATACAGAATAACTGCTTGCTCTTCCCTGCTCTTAGCGGTTAAGCATCCTTTCTCAGGGGCACTCCTGAAGCAGGCTTTCCACCAGCTCTTCTCAGTTCAGTGCACCCAGATCCCATCCTTTAGGCGAAAAGCCTACGCAGCCTCTTATGGACTACTGGGAACCTGAGGTTTGGGGTGGCCGTCTCTCGCGGCCAGGTTGGTGTTACAGTGAGCTGGCTGACTGTCTAGCAAATACATGTAGGTTTTGACTTCTGTCCTGCCAGATGATGTGAACTCTTTGGGCTCTGATCCATTCAGCAGGAATGGATTTAGCCCTCACGGATGCCTGATGGAGAGCAAGGCAGGAGAAAGGCGGACGGTACAGCTGCCGCCATGGCATGCAATGCATGGAGCACGTTGTGGGATACAGCGTCAGTGCTAAACATCCCGTAGCCTCGCTGGGAATATCTGCACCTGACGACGTGCCTGACACTGCAGCTGAGATCAGTCTGTCTGACACACCCCTACCACAGCAGTGCGTGAAAAAAGGAAGGTAGCTACGTGCTGTTCTTTGAAAACTATGTTTTAACCTTTTACTTTGTTTTCCACTTATGGTTTAGTTGATGGCTTATTATTGAAGAAAACTGAGCAAGTACAAGGAAATATGTGGTCATTGTCGTTAGGCGCAGCAGGAGGAGGTTAGAGTTGTTATATTTCCACCATAAAATTCTTTATAATTTCTTTGATTTAAAGCTTGTGTCTCCAAACATATACTTCCATATTATGACAATATACACAATCCCAGATGCATAAGATTACTTTCCTGTTTTTGATGGCTGTGCTGGAAATGATCATTTCCATTTTCTATATAGACATTGTTAAAGCTCTCTTAGACCTTACCTCAAAGGTCCTGTTCTATAAGAGAGACTGTAATTCATTTTATGTATTAATTGCTTGTTTTTCAGCTAGAATTGCCAATAAAGACAGTTGTGGATATCTTGTGCAGGGAGATTTAAGCCAAGACCACTTGCTTATTTCAGAGGATACTAAAAATATTTTGAGTCTAACTGGCAACAAAGACATGAAGGTCTTTATATCCAGTGTTTTCCCTTTGCCTATGCAAATGTTTTGAAAAATGCTATAAAAATTATTTCTCACATTCCTTTTTTTCCTGGATTCCCTATAATTTTACTTAGAATTTTCTGCTAGAACTGTGTCAAACTTCTCTTTTCTTTCCTCTCTCTCTTTCTCCCTCTCTCTGAAGCACCCAAAGCAGAAGCATCCTAAATCCTACATCCTAAGCCCTGAGGCTGGTTTTGCATTTTCAGTTACTCTCCCCATTGCCTGGTTTATCTACACAGTGCAGTCTTCCAAGTTCAGGTTTTCTGCAGCCAACAAAAGCACTGGGTAGTCGGTGGCGTGGAAAAGTTGATTTAGGGTTTTTTAGTTTTCTTGGGTAAGCTGTTAGAAAAAGGCTAGCAGAAACTGATTATTGGCTAGTAGGAACTTGCTACAAATGTTTGTCCCTCCTTCTTGCCAGCAATGAGCTGCATGATGAGAACTGAAATGTAGTGTATGAGTGAGTTCATTGGGATTATCAAGTTTGCTCATGAGTAAGAGCACTGGCCTCGCTTTCAGCAATCCTTGAACTCAAGAAAAACAGTTTGCTTTTCATCCTTTATCTTTTTTTAGACACTATCAAAGGTGGAAAAAGCCCATTGGAATTTGAGGCCTCAGAAAGTCTGTGTTAATTCCTTGGCTGCTTTACAACCCATTTACCAGTTGGGCAGCCCAGAAGAGCCATAAAATTAACTAGTTGCTATGGTAAGTAGACAGTATTCATGAAGAATATTTTTTTATCAAGACATGGCTTTTCTAAATCACCAAAAGAAAAATTGTTTCAGCAGAATTCTCATTTCTAGCTAGTCTCGATATTTAGGCATGCAACTCAGCCTGCAGCTTGCAGGCAATATCTAGATCATCAAAGCAATCAGGAGAGTACTCAGTGCAGCCTTGGGAATGCCTTTTCTTGGGGGAATTGGGGAATGCAAGGGAGCAGGCTGCAGGAAAGCTGAATTGCACGGGCAGAGGCAACAGCCCAGTCCTGGCTGCTCTCTCCTCAAGCCTTCTCCCAGCCTGTCATTAAGAATTTGCAGTGAGTTAAGTGCACATACACAGTGAATCCAGTGCTTCCGGGAAAGCATCAGGTTTTGGGAAAAYGTGAAATATAGTCATTTGATGTATGCACAGCAAATCTAGCTCACACTGTATCTACTCTGTGTGCACAGAACAAATATACCGCGTGAATCTCTTACACGACAAGAAAGGGGTCAAAGAGTGCAGCCTATCCCAACACTGACATGAGTACGTGACTGACACTGCCTTGTCGGAAAAAATGAGCACTACCACTTGCAGTCTAAAAGCACCCCTGTATTTTTCCTGTGAGCTTGAACATCAGTCATAGCTAAATGAAAACTCTTCCTTTTTTTCCTTTTTTTTTCTTTTGATTGGAAAGCTTGTAGAATAATACATATACTAGAGGTTTTTTCCCCCCAAAGTGGCACCAAACTGTGTGAACTTTCAGGTTAAGTGCTCAATTAAAAGGTCAAATTATGCAAACAGAAAACTGAAGTGTCAGGCAATAATTGTCTGCTGGACTCCGTTACCTGAAGAGTTCATTGCACACGGACCTAGTTTAAATATTATACAAACTAGTGGTACAGCTGGTACTTGCTACCAGTTATTTATAACTCTTGAAAAGCCAGAGTTAGGTAAATATCAGGATCCCTCTTCCGGAATGTATTAATAGGAAATTGGAGGATTCACAAATATAATAAAGATGCTCTTAGAATTTCCAGACTAAATTTGTGTAAAAAAAATTAGTTCCTGTCTCTCACCAGCATAACAAAGACTTGCATTTTTATAACACTGTATTTAAGTTATTACTAGTACCTGTTAAAGAAGTCCCCCATTTTACTAGCCACCTCCAGGACTCAGCTCTGTGCCCATACTTTTCCTGTGTGATATCTCTTATGATTCAGTGTTTCAACCTCATTCTTTACTTTTGACCAAAAACCCAGCTGCTATTTATACTAACTCTGTCTCTGGCAAATCAACAGGGGCAGTGACATGTGACAATCATATCTACCATAATCCCATAATCTTCAGAAATGAAGGAAATATGTTTGAAGGTGTTCTACTGAATAAATGTTTCTGAGGTGGAACTACTAGTTCTCCCTGGCTACATCTAAGCTGCAGGGCAGGACTCATGACTACATTTGGCTGGAACATCCTGTGGCTCCTTTCTGGCCCATACCCCAGGGAAATCAGGAGTGGGGTGAAAGGATTCATG
Organism: Apteryx rowi; assembly: GCF_003343035.1. Taxonomy (NCBI): domain Eukaryota; kingdom Metazoa; phylum Chordata; class Aves; order Apterygiformes; family Apterygidae; genus Apteryx; species Apteryx rowi. The sequence continues at coordinate 4,674,314 of NW_020447195.1, read as the reverse complement.
CAAAGGTCTCATCCTGGTAGGGATCTGGAATGCACTCTTACATCTAAGCGAGGACCCATTCTTCTCCTCCTTGACCATGAATCTGAGTGCTTGGGTTAGGTACATCATCACATGCAAAAGTAAGAGTATTTCTATAATATTATTACTATTATTAATCTTTGTGCACATTAATGGTGGTTTGCAAAACTTTTCAAAAAGTAATAGGATGTTTTCTATTGACTTCAGATATGCTTAGAGACCTGAAATGATTCCATCTTTTGCACTCGGCAGCACCGACACTGCTACATGATACACAGATCCCCATTATCTTCTTACCCGTGAGTCCCCTCTGACTGAAGTCACACACTAACTGCAAAAACATTAACGACTATGTCCTCTTTAAACTCAAGCCACTATCAGCAACAGGGAGGCTGCTGGCTGGTGTCTTCTGGGAGATGTGGTGCATTTCTGATAAGGGCTATCTAATCGTTTCACAAAGCTGAAAATAAATAGTACGGACAAAAATTCTGCCAAACAGATACTACTTCTCTTTTAGAAGTCTTAGTCACTGTAAGCACACATCATCTTAATACAACAATTAAAAGGCTTCCTGAGTCATCGGTTGGATTTGTTATGAGACCTGAGTGAATTAGAACTGACATATGACTCACATTAAACCATTAACCGCACCTGAAAATGTCAGTGTGGACTCTGTGACCCCAGGGAACAGGTTTAACAGCACAAAAATTTGGTCTGAAAAAGCTAACTTTAGGATGAGACTAGTTCAGACCAAACACAGCCAGTCATGTGGCTTGAGAGAGCCTGTGTCACGTCAAGGCTTACCCACAGCAGGGCCGCGGTGGGACAGGAGGGCTGCATAGGCAAGGAAGGGGGGGACGACAGGAACAAGGGCAGAGAACCGCTGCCAAATCACAACCTCCTTCTCTGCACCAACCCAAATTTGCTGGAGGAGGTAGATCCATCTTTAGAACATTAGTCATGTCTAAATTGGACTGCTTGGTCAAAATAAGAAAAAAGAATAAACTAGAAGAGGAAATAGGCAACCCAAGCAGGTGATCATAACAACTAGTGCATTCTCTTTCTGTGCAGCCTATGCTGAAGAGAGAAGTCTAATAGTAGTCCGTTATTAACCAAGAGTCACAGAAATATCTTATTTATCTCCAGGGTTTTGATTGTATTTCTTTATTTAAGAGGCAATTAAAATGGTAACTTGCTGGGGTACTATGTAGTTTTTTGAGGGCATATGTGTATGTCTTTAGCATGATAATGCCTACATATTAATTTCATAGTTGCAATTTATGATATTACTTCAGATATTAAAAAGCAGACCTAGCCATGAATGTGTCAGTGACAAGAACAGCTCTTTTATAGCCAAACACTCCATTCAGGCATCACAAGATACAATTTTACAGTTTGTCTATTTCAATAACACAAAATAAGCAGAATGTACTGTAGCTGCATAAAAAAATGAGAGTGATTAAAAAGATGAGTCTTTTCCAGAGACTGAAGATTAAATAGGAGAAATATCACTTCCAGTTTGATTCATACAAATATGCACATCCATAACCTCTTTTATAGTTAATCAGGACACTTCTTCCTTGGTTGAAGGAAAGAAAGAACAGATAGGAAATTCCTCCGCAGGAGGGAGGAAGTGGCTGAAAGTACCAGTGGCCAGTTACAAAGCACAAGGTGGCATCAGAATATTCCATTTCCAGTTATAGAAGTGTTCAGAAATCCAAAAACGAGGATGATTACCTAGTGACACCTGCCATCTGTGAGGAAAAGGCAAGGCAGGGGATGGCCTGTGTTCTGGCAAGGCAACTTGCAGGACAGACATGTCAGAAATAGTTGTATAAAGTAGGTCTTGAACTTCAACCCCTTGCTGACTTAGGATTGAGACTGATGAGACAAACTCATTTTCACACTACCCTGTACCAGTTGCCAAATGAATAGAGATCACATTCCAAGGTAGCCTCCGCCAAATTCCTGGACAGTCCAAATTTGTGTTCCCAATATTCCTAGGTCTGACATTTCAGATGGCCTTTAGCTTGGCCTCAAGGACAGCGTAGGACTGAAGGGCAGTTTCTCTTGGGGAAATTATGCAAATATTTCTGGCTTGGAAAAAAAATGGTGGTTTTAACAGCACTTCACTTGAGGCATTGAGTTCTTTCTAATCCAAAATCCATAAACTGACTCAAGAACAATTACACAAAGATCTACAAAGTGGACAGCTATGAACCAGACCAAACAGGTTTGGAAAGGCAAAATTCCAAAGTCATTCCCCTAGAATGAGCTGAGAAGTCCAGAAGTCCATATGCTCAGATTGTTATCACTGTAATATCCTCTGGAAACTGGAATCCAGATTCTAGACAGAAAAAAATACTAAATAATGGACAAGATTGAAACTTGCCAGACCAATGGAACTTTTTGATGGATACAGTACTTTCATTTGGTAGAAATAATATGGAAAAAAATGCCTTTTTTAAGGACTGCTCTTCTTTCCTATAGCTATGTGGGTGCTATCTAAATTATTGAACAGGCGGACTGTGGAACCATTAGAATTACTATTGTAGGTGAGATCTTTCATCAGTCAATGAACTGACTGTCGCCAGGAGTGATCTGGCACCTTCAAAGCGAAGAGGTAGAAAGATGGTTTTAGCTAGATGCCAAACACTCTGTTCCTGCTTGGTGGTCTCTTAATCTCTAGTTAGAGATTGTCTTAAATCCTAAAATGCCTTATTTAACATCATTTCAAAAGCACATCAGTAGTAACTATTGTTATCCTGGATTTTTTTGTTGTTCATGTGGCTAGCCAATCTCCTTTGAAGGTTTCTGAAATCTTAGCTTTGTATGCACTGTAGTCCAACCTATGCCCTTTTTAACAGTCACTGTGTTCACCAAAACACCTGCATCTGAAAAAAGGAAATTATGAGTCTAAAAGTGAGAGGTGCAAAGACATGAAGGAGACAGGTGGGGCAGGAGGAACAGTATTTATCAAACTGATAAGCCCTACAGCTTATCAGGGATATAAAGGTGCCAACTGATGAAACAACTATGTGTACCAGAAGTATTACTTTGACAATTAAATCCAAAAATCCCTAAGTCCATGACAAATGCTAGCTGTGAGGCCTCAGCCCGTGAGATGTGTAGCTGACCTTACCGATCAGATCAATGGGGAAAGTGAAATGCAAACCAGATATGGTGTTTGAGTCACTCCACAATGAGTCACAGTAGACAGCATCAATGAGAAATGCTGATTGCCAGTTTTCCATTCTCTCCCCAGTTATTGTTTCCTTAACATTGCTCTTCACAAATCTCTCTTCATTCTTAAGCTGTTAAATGTACACCTTGGGAACAGCCCCTTACTGCCAGTCATCAGCCTGCAGCTCTCGCCAGCTTTCAGCGTAACTGAGAAATGACAGCACGCAGCTCAAGTGAGAGTTTGGCCTCTGAGACTCTCTGCTTGTAATTCAGAGAGGCTGTTCTCCATCCAACTGCCTATATCATTCATTCGGTAACTAGCAAGGCATGTATCTTCCCAATTCCATTTGCAGAATTTGCAGTAGTGATACTTCATAAAGGCAGTGCCAAACAACAGGCTCCCATTGATTTATAGCATTCTTCCTGTAAGTGAACAAGTGCAAGAGTTATGCATCTGTCATCACAGTAATGGTAATAGCGAATGACCTTTTGTTTGTCTCTCTCTCCAAATGTTTAGGTCTTGTGCTGTAGTGTTTTGGCCCAGCCAGTTTGTAAAAAGATGAATACAAAGTGATCTGGGTATGGTTAAATGTGCATATGTGTACTAAGTGTGAGTGTTCAGCCAAACAACATTCTATGCTTAATAAGGATGGGCAAATTATGTTCAGCAGCTAATTTATACTTTGAAAAATGGAGCTCGAGGGAAACTGTTCTTAGATGTGGATGAAACTACTTAAACCCCGTGAACAGTTTTGGCAAGAAAAAAAGTAGGAGAAGTAATCCAATAAAATCAAAATGTTTGTTTCATTTTGAAAATTCCTGAAATCTGATTTTCAAATAAGTTAGAATGAGTTATGTAATGCATAGTTTCCAGTCAAATAAAATCTTCCAGCTGACCTAGCTCCTTTGAGGATTCTTTTTTACTTTCTTGAGAAATATTTTCATTTTGAGTCACCCTGGATATTTTTTTTTTCACTCATTGAGCTGGAATGCATATTATTTATTCAGCTTTAATTCTAGACTTCTCTATTTTATGTCGGGTACTCTGCTATTAACCTTGCTTTGAGTAAAATCCTCAAATCAGAGTACTTGCAAAGGAGAGATGCTCAGAGAAAGTCAGTTGGTGGGAGTTAAGCGACATTTCCCAGATGACTTGGTGAATGTATGACACGACAACGCAGAAAAAGGGATTCCTGCCTTTCAGTCTGATAACCCAAACAGAAGCTTATTATATCTGAAGGTATTTTGTCTTACTGGGAACATATCTGTCCAGTCACAATAGTGGTGAGTAGGTAGAAATATTCAGATACAGAAAAGAGCATTTGAAACCCAAAGCATCGACAATTAGGTGTGTTTTTATCTATTTAGTTATTTTAAGGTGGTTACACAGCAGTGAAATTCAGACCAAAGCTGATTTCAAATTCTTAAACCTTTCTAATGGATGGTGCATCTCACATCCAAGAGACTATTTCATTACTGCCACTATTCCTCCTTTTGGTCTAAAACGCTGGCCACACCAACAGCACAGTGTGAGACTCTTCCTCTAAAGCAATTTAAGGCTGCCATCTGCTGTCAAGTTACAAGGAATCAGGAACTCGCTGGCTCACACTCAGAAACCTCCATGGGAATTCTTGACATCAACATCGTCCGCTTCTATCAGAATAGGAAGAATATTTTCAGCAGGGTGGATTCATCCCCATTTTTACATTTCAGGGTTGATATAGTTTGAAARTTGTATTTTTTTTATACTTTTTGCTTATTTTTTTGCTCTTTGCATTTTTGTAATGTGACCTCACACATTACAGTTGCCATTATCTCCCTAATTCAGGATTAAAGAAAAAAGAAAAAAAACCCAAACCTGCAAAAGTTGTGTTGGTAATTCTATAATTTGATGATAGCTTCCAAACAGAATCAGTAAGATAAATTAGCTTCTATCCATCAATGCATTATGTCAATTGCAGCAATGGATAGCAAGTTGATCATTTGACCTACAGAGTAACTACACAGAAGTCTTTTAAAACTGCATTCATAAAGATGTTCCATCACAAACTAACTTTTCTGTGATCACATTGGAATTAAGATGACATTTCTGCATTTAGCCTATGCGCATCATTTCCAATTTAGCAAAGCAGAAAAAAAGCATCTCTTTAAAAAATGTTGTTAAGAGAAGTTATAATTTTTAATGCTGTAGTTCCTACAAACCGCAGTTCTGGACTTGCGTGTGTGCCATATGAACACCAGTCCATATGGTTTCCTACCCCATACAATCTAAATGTGTGGCCAAAGACAACAGGAGTAAGGCAGAGAGGGATAAAAGGTGCAAAGCACGCCATAGACATCCTATCATTGCAAAAAGAACTGCAAAAGGTTATAATCTTCCAAAAGTAACTATTATTACTAATAGCTGGAAGTATATAGGTATTTCTCAGGAAGAAGTTTTAGTCTCTGTAGTAGAAGAAGTATTAGTTAGCAAAGAATTAATTTCTTCTAACCTATTTCTCAGCAGAAATCTTAGGTGAATTCTTGGCTCTCTTCCTGACAGCTGTCTGGGCGTGTGAATTCCATAAATCAAAAATTAGAGGGCCTCGGTGCACAAGAGCTTTCCTGTTTGTCACAGTAAAGCAGCAGAAAGCCTGGCTCTAGTGTTACTTTTGTTTGTTAATCCAGGCAATCTCTCATTTACTCTGACTCACCTGATGATGACTCACCTTGTTCAAGGTAAACTTTCATTTTATTGAACTAGCAGGAAAAAATGATGTGGAGAGCATCAACCATTTATTAAAGTGCTGCAAATAGCCTATGCAGAAGTGGTTTAGAAGATAAAGAATAGTGCACACTAGAAAAAACAAACCAAAACTAACTATGGAAAAAACATCCTTCAACGCAGAGACCTGCGGCGAAGGGGAAAGGTAGGATACAGTAAATATAAAAAATCACAATTAGCAATGGATAGCAAATTAATCATTTGACCTACAGAGTAACTACACAGAAGTCTTTTAAAACTGCATTCATAAAGACGTTCCATCACAAACTAACTTTCCTGTGATCGCATTGGAAGTAAGATGACATTTCTACATTTAGCCTATGTGCATCATTTCCAAATTGGCAAAGTAGAAAAAGGCTATCAGAGGGAGATTAAATTTAAAAAAATCATGGAGTGAGAAGACATGTCTTCGAGGGTTTATTAGAAACAATGTGAAATAAGTCAAAAGAAAGCTGTCAGCAAAACTGTATCTTACATATCTCTTGCTCTTACACTAGTTCTGTCAAAGGGCAGGTGAAAAATTGGTAGATGACTCAGAAATATTTGTATTCTGTATTTCACATTTTTAAGAGATACAAGGAAACCCTGTCAAACTGAAAGCTGGACGGCTCATCTTCCACTTGTAAAATGCAGAAATTGCCAAGGAATTCTTCTGCAAGGGTTCTGGGTCTCCCACTAGAGCCTGCTCTACAAGGAGGCTCCAGAACCACATCCGGGCACGTGCTGCCYGTTCCCTTTTTGCACACTGTGACGTTCAGGGGCAAGAAGCACAGCACCGCGGCCAGCTGGGAGCCCCAGACCGCTCTCCGTCCAGCCCGGGGGACAGCACAGTTCAAACCTGCCAGCCCGTTTCGTCACAGACAAGGAGCGAAAGGCAGGGGCAGGGCTGGGAGCCAGCACACACCAACCCCCAGTCCTGCAACGGCCACCAACGGRAGCAGTCTCAGTAAAAGCTTTGGGTTTACGTGGGCAACAAATTACAGAGGAATGGACGCTTGTGTATCACTGCTCTTTCACCGTGCCATTTCAGAAAATCTACTTTTGTATAGTTTCTATTGTGCTGCAATTTTCTGGCATAGGTCTGCCTGGTTGTTACCCCAGAACATGAAGGGAATGGGACTGGGATCTCATCCAACATTCAACTTAGGAGTCAATGCTTATTACGGGCAGTAGAAAATGTGCCTAATGTGTTCAGAAAAAAGTTCTGTAAAAAAGTATCCCTTTAAGCAGGTTGCTTTTAATTACAAATCATTCTGGTTTGYCTTTTTTGTCTTACAAGCACAGTTGCTTCCCCATAGTTATATCTTAACTTATCCCTCATTAGCAATGTAAGCCCCTAGGTGCAGCCTGACGCACAGAGCAGTTCACTGGAAGGTAAGAGGATGTGCTGCCCGGCACTCAGACCGACTGATTCACTGGCCTTCTGGAGTAAACGGCCAAGACATTCAGGCTATTTCCAATTAGTTAGTGTTTACTGCCAGGGGAGGGCTAACTCACATCTCCTTCAATGAGCTCTTCCTGGATGTGTGGCATATTTTACAATATTTAAACACCTGTTTCACGCTTTTGACCTGTAGGTGAAAGTTTATGGCAGTCTGCAGATGGTAATAGCAGGTCTCATTTTCAGAGCAGTGCAGCCAGCGTGCGCTGAAAAGGAAGCAGCTGCAGCTGGAGCGGTGCAGAAGTGCCGTGCTCTAGCTGGGGCCTGGCAATGCACACATTTCACCTCCTCGCTGGAGGATTAAACTGGTCAAGGCATTCACTGCACAGTCTCAGCCCAAGCCATTACTGAAGCTGGCCAGAAGACATGCTCTTCCACCTATTAGGCCTTCGCTTTGGCGTCGTTCCCAAGGCAGAGCGCTGCTGCTCTATACTAACAAGACCAACAGGTGCTTCTCCCAACCCGCATTTGCTTCTGGGCTGTGTTTATTTATCTGAGCTATAATTAACTTACTTTTGTAAGCATTATTCATTCTGCCATCACCYAGATTGTTTTATTGTATTTCCTCAATGTTGATTCTGGGGGACGTTTGAAACTTTGTGGTATTATACCAAAGCATTAAGAATCTGGACAATATTCGCTAGGGATTTAGAATGAGAGAAAATCTTAAGTTTTCTTAAATTTTATGTTGTTACAAGTCCATGAAATCTGAGGGAGTGTCATTTTGCTCATGCATCTGTATGATGACCTGGTTCCAAAGAGACTGACTGCAAAAGCTGTGTTTTCTAAATACAACACAGTGACCTGTGCTGCGTTAGAAAATCTCTGTAACAATTTTATCAGCACCTGTAATCCAACTGCTACTGAATTCTGGAATGTATTGACAGACTAACTCAACATCTGAATTCAAACAAACTCTTCGATGCTGAGCGGTGAGGTTGGGACAGCATCCTGCCTCATTTGCTCCTGGAGGAACAGGAATACCTGCTGAGGGAGGGATTTTCAACTGGCAGTCAGGACACGACCCCTGCGATTCAGAGCTCTTCTGTGAACTGAATTTTGGGTGTTACGACACTGGACTGCAATGGGGCAGCAGCCTGCAGAATGTTCTGAAGGACAGGAAAGAAAAGACTCGGCGTTAGGTTCTCACCCTAAAAAAACCCAACATCCTAGGCATTTCCAGGTTAATTTGCGAGGGGAAACAGTTTAACTTGCTCTTGGAGAGCAAACAATCAACAGTGTTTGTGAATGCATATTCGAAATGGGGAAAGAACAAAAGTTTTCAGTATTTCTTCAAGGRTCCAAATGTCTTTTCTCATGAGGTCCAAGAACAAGGAGTTGAGGTTTGGCTTTTACTTGGACACTTTGGAGTCTTTGCTGCAATAATATTTTAGCACTTCCCAAGCCTTTACTGACTAATGCTGACTATGTGGTTGGGAAGTAAAGTTGTAATTCTGTTTTACAAGTGGGCAAAATGAAACACAAAAAGCCATTAGTACAAATCCTAAGCTCTGGTCATAGAGGACTGTGCCACCTTTAATCAGGCAGGTCATATGCCGACTACTGAATGACAAAGTGTGTTGAAGAGTAGCCAGTCACTTCTGGAAAGCTCTATTCAAATTAGGTAAATCCTCTTCATCTAAAGCACAACAACTGATATATGAATTTTGAATGCAAAAGAAATTACTCCACATTGCATCAAGGCCTAGAAATCTTCTATTATTTTTACTAATTTTGAATGCAGCATTCAAGCACAAGAGACTGCAACAGGCACCACTGGATAAATAAAACTATGAAATCCCAGGATATATGTTGTATTTTTTTTGTACATGACACAACTGGTTTCATGAACCAGGAGGATTTACAAGAATCCTCCCACACTGCCTGAAATTCCTGCCTCGTTTCTCCCAGCTCCCTCATGTCACATTAGCTGGCTGCTGAGCTGATCGGTTGATGAAGTGTCCCTGACTTCTATGGAGCTACGCGTAAGGACAGGCCCATTCTGTTTAAAGCTGGGAGCTATCCCGAAATAAAGCTTTAGCTTGCAATTATCAAGAACTTGCTGAGTAATATGTCAGAGTTGCAGAGTTTAACTGAAGTGCTGAGATGATGATTTCAGAAAGGGAAAGGCACAGTGCAGGAACTGCCAGAGGAATTTAYGCACTTGCCATACGTAATGGAAGTAAAGGAGTGAGTTTCAAAATCTCAGAACTTCAGTTCCTTTCTAAACTTTAGGCAATCTTACTAGTAAAAGTCAATGCCAGCCATACCTGGTGTTAGTTTATGCCTTTCCAACATTACCATTTTTTTAATAGATTTGTAATAACTTCCAAATTTCTTGGGAGATAGAAAATAACAAAAATGGAATGGATCCTGCTCATCTTCCCCTCTCCTTCTACTCCCAGATCCTTTTTTGGGTTTGTTCTTTCCAGCCTTAGGAAAAAGATTGAATTCTTTAAGAAAAAGGCACAGGGCCACACAGCACTTGATTCATTTGTGGGGGAAGGTGAACAGATAGAAGGGTCTGTTTTTAAGRGGTTATCATTTGTCAGTTTGCTTGAACCCTACAGAGTGTCTCCTGTCTCCTGCCTCTCACCTCGCTGTCTCCCCCGCCGTTCTCACCCATGGAGGATGCCAGAGCGCAAGCAGAAGGGCACACGCGTGCGGGGAGCTCAGCGTGACTCACCGCAGACAAGGGAGCAAACAGGAGGAGGTTTTCTGATAACTCCCTTGAACGAAATGAATCTGTTTGCATCTGATGGCTCTGGAAGGAACTGTCTCATTGTGGAAGCTGAGCCCTTCAGAGCCTGGCCAGAGCTGAGCTAACACTGCCTGGAACGGTGGGTCGCCTCCAGTCCTAGGGCAGAGTCTGGACCAGCGGCTCTGTCTTCTCCTTCAGAAAATTGCATGGGGCTCACATCTGGTGTTTCAGGTGAAGCTCACTGCCAGTGGCAGCAATAAAACGAAACATTATCCTTATACTTTAAACCCATTCTCTGAAATGAATGTTTCCTTGCATAGTTTAAAGCTTTTACCCCTTCAGTGTACTAAAGTTAGGGCTATTCATGCTTGTATTTTTACTTAAGTTTACTGAACCATATTTTTTCAGGAAGAAAAATTGGCTCTAGCTGTTCTAATCCTTCAGTGACCTAATGGATCTCTTATGCATTGAAGAGGAATACTAACTCTGTACACCGTGTCAGCTGCAGGGTGTCCAGAACTGGAGTTGTACACACTGTTTCCCCAGAGAGCATGGAACATCAAAAGGAGGTGCCCAAGAGACTGGTGAATGTAATTTTCCCTGGAGGAAGTCCAAAGAAAAGATAACTGTGGCATTTTCCCAAGGGGGTAACTTGGCATAAAGCCATGGGGGCAGCTGGTGGCAAAATACAGATTCAAAATCAAAACTATAACACAGAAAGGCAGGACAGCTAATACCACTTCACCTTCAGGGTTGTTGGTGCTAGGCATTTGCAGAGCCAAAACCTGGCTGTGGGGGCTTGCACATGTACTTTGCCTAAAGCCAGTACCCACCTTCAGCTCCRCACACCCTGCAGTCTGCTGGTTCGAGCTCAGCTTCACGCATGGCTTTTCCTCAGGGCAGAGAAGCATCATGGATATCATCCACATAGATCAAGCACTTTCTTTAAGATAATTACATCTCTAATAATAACATAACATTGCTGCAGATTCATGCTCTTTGTGACCAGGCTAGTTTCTCAGTAAAGTGAAGAACGAAATACCTAGCCAAGAATAAGCCTTTTCTTTCTTTTTCTTTTCTTTTTTTTATTTCCCCAGTAAACCGAGCTCCTCACATTTAATATTTTAGGCTTGGGAGTGGGAAGGGTGATAGCCTGATAGGGGGAAAAGTACAGCCAGCAGGATTCAAAAGCAGTGACAGCTGGCAAAAGTAATGACCTAACCTTTGCAGAAACTGTATTAATGAAGTGAAATATTTAACATAGTATTGTTATTATCAGTGCATATTTGATGGAAACATAAAATGCTCGTACAGGAGAATGATTGTGGTTCACATGCCTGTCCCACCCACTATGGAACTATGTATACAATAACTCTCTGTTTCAGTCTAACACAGTAACCTTTTATCTGTTCTGGAAGCTCCCACATGAAGAAATAGCTGGTATATATTTTGTAATTCTGTCTCTTAAAAAAAATAATGACAGCAGGAACCTGTTTTTTTGTGGTGGGGGGAAGAAAAACAATAACTGATTACTAGCTCTCTTCCTACATTGATACCGTGAACCACAATCAACTTCTGGAGAAACTAGAGGTTGCAATACACTATTTAAAACATCATGTTCAGATTCTTTCTGGTAAGGCACGCTAGCAAATGTTTCTTATTCAGAATGGTGTTTTAGCTGGAGTGTGTGAGCCAAACTCTGCTCTAACCTTAGAGTAAATTTGGAATGCCACTGAGTTCAATGGAGTTATTTCGGAGCTAGATCACAGTAACTCAGAATATGGCCTCACTCGCAGTCCCTGCTGAGAGATACTGTAAGCATGGTAATAATTACGGATGCTTCTGCTGCCCCAGAGCTCCCCGCACTGAAGCAATTATTCACTCCTTTTCATTACCCATTCAAACTGCACTGGCTAAACACAAGACAGCTTTCACAATTAATATGGTCCATAAGAGACAGTGGGGAAAACCTACTTGCTGAAAACATAATTCTTTAGTAATCACTAGGAATCACTAACTGTAAAGGAGCCAGATTTATTGAATGTTAAAACTTAAGCAGAACTGAGGCACTTACAATCCAAAATGTGACTGAGTGAATTCCTACCTGATAAGTCTACGTTTGGTGGTTAATCTTACAGGAGTGGAGATGCGGGTTTGCAACTCCTTCAGGTTGAAAAGAAGCCAAGTCTCACCATTCTTGGGCAACCGCTCCAACCAGCAGGCTAGTATTAATTCTGTCTGCAGCCAAGGGATCACAGCGCAGTTCCTGGGAATAGTATTATAAATACTTATCTCAAGGAAGCGGTCTGAGCTTTGAAGCTTGACTGGATTGAGGTTGTGCCTGTAATGCCTGAGTCAGGCATTTAAGCTTTGAGGGACGAGAGTTCATATGTGCTTTTGTGCCCAGTCTTTTCTGCTGGCTAGTTCAAAACAGTACCTGCTCTCTGAAGGAGGGGATATTTGCATTGCTGTTGTGATGCATCTGTCTCTCTGCTCTGTCTTTTGACCCTATGTCTGTTCCAAGGATTCTGGATCTCGCTCCAGGAATCAGGTGTACAGGAGTGCCAGCATCTTATTTTGGCCCTTACTTTCAACAGCATCAGTTGTTGAAGCCCCAAGTCTGTAATAACATCATTCATTGCACTGCCTTGGAGTTTCTAGAAACCTACTCTACTAAAGTAGCTTACATTTATCTGACAAATCTGAACCTCAGAGGTCTCACTCATAGTTTCATATAAATGAAGCATTACATCCAAAGACGGAAGACTCATGCTATATCATTTGCCATTTTCCATCTACACTGAAGTCTTAGAAAGAATAGAGTTTCTCCCATTCTTCTGAAATGACTGTGCCAGAGTGCAAAAGTTCTCACTTCTAGGACATCCTTCCCTGAATACATAGCATTAAATGGCCCATTTGGCCAACATTTTCAGTAGGGAAAATTCCCACTGAGATATTAGGATGATATTAAATGTAGTTTGGACATTCAGATTAAGCTGAAATCACAGAATGGTGGAAAGAGAGATGGTTATGCAGCTCCTGATAGACTTATCAAGTTACTGTGAGAAACAATTCTGTGTCACTGCCTTCATTTACTTCAGTGTCTGCTTCCTTCAAATGCTGGCCTGGATGTACCTATAATCACCTAAACCAGACTCGTAACCCTATCAGGTTCCTTGTATGTTACCCAGTTAGCTTCTCTGACTAAAGAGGGCAAAAATGTACCCAATTTTCCCTTTCCACAGTCATCCTGGACAGGAAAGAAATTGAACTCAATAAACTTGGAATTTTTCACTGTAAATGAAACATGCTTTATTTCACAATCTGTCAATGTTTATGGCTGTTACTCAGCCATCAGTGTGGAGCTAAATCCTCAGATTTCAGAAACTCTGTGTCACCCCTCCGGGGAGGCAGTCCAAAACCCATCCAGATGCCCGTGGGGCAGGTGAGCAGTGTGTCCCTCCTACTAACTGCCTGGCTGGGGACTGTCCTGGCTTTAGGTATTAGACAACTACATGGCTCTTCCCACTCAAGATCCTGAACAAATTAAGCAATGCAAAGGTTGGGCTGGTCCTCCCTCATGGGAAAGAAGGAAGTCCATGACTCACTTCATCCATCTGATCAGGACTGGAATGGGAAAGGCTGAGTCAAAGTTTCATTTGTATTTTGTCTTAAACCGTTAGAATTTGCCCGAAGTTGCGCCTGATTTTTTTCCTCAGCCATTCTCCTGTAGGTTCTTTCTTTCAGCTCTCTCTAGTGTTGATAAGGATGTATTGCTACTTAGCCATCCTGCTGTGCTAAATAAACCTTGAATGTAACAGCTGGCTGCAAGTCCTCACCTTAAATTAACACATCAGCCCCTTCAGATAGCAAAACCAGCTGCAAATATAGACCAATATTAATCTGCTCTTCAATTGTCAATATTTGAATGGTGTTGGCTCTCATTTTGGACAGTAATAAATGAAACTGGCTAATCATATATAATTGTTGGGAGCTCTGTGCCATTAATTAACAGGAAGTTTTATGCAGCTGTCAGATGCACAAGCTGAGCATTTCCTGAGGGGAGAGAGATTTATTTGGTGACAGTTTCATTATAGATTTTGGATAGAAAAAATAGCATTTTGATCACTAAGAAATAATGAATGAAACACAGTTTGCTCTGCTTCAGGAGAATTCTCCTCTGAGCTCGAGTTTTCCTCCCTCAGCTGCCACTCAGGCTAAATAGCTACTGAGTTAAAATCACAGCCAAGGCACAGAACTAGATGGTACATCACTGTGTGCACCTCTGTTCTGCCTTTGCTGAATATAGGGACTGTCTCTGGCTGTAAAAAAGTAATGAAAACAGATATGAAATATGCCTCAAAGAATGGATGGATAATTGCCCATAGGATCACATAAATGTGAAAAATTAAATCTGTATAAGCCTCGCTCTGATTTCTCTAATTTAATAAAGTTACAGCAGTGTGCTCAAGAAGAATATCTCAGCTATTGCACATCAAATTAGCTCTCAGTATAGCTTCAGTCATGTTGGAGGAGTCACAGCAGAGAGACGCTTGCTCTGCTATTTGCTGTACAGTTAGTTCTTTCTGTTGTCGTAAGTGCTGCCGAACCAGGTCAGAGAATGACAAGGTACGAGAAGGATGGGAGGGAGAAATGGCTTTGGTTTCAACACAAATAGCCTTGATAATGCGGAAAGAAACACGGAGGCACTGAGAGTATTCACCCAGCCTAGTTGCAGGTATCTGACTCAAGTTGCCTAAATTTAGGGACTGGACTTGAGAGAGAGCCAGCTGAGAGAGAGAGAAGGGCACCTCAGACACGTGTCAGAACACCACCCTAATCTGTCTGGGTTAATTCAGATTCACAGCACGGCCTATGTGAGATCCAAAAAAGATCTATCCCCTCACTTAAGCACTTATGTTAAATGCCCAAAGCTATCAGTGACCTTTTCTTTTAAGAGTATCTAGATCAGTCCTCCTAATTCAAATCATGAAGGCAAAAAATTGCCTGGATAAATAATGGCAGAAACAATCCTGCAGCACATAAAGGAAAACAAACAAACATCCTACAGCAACAGTACCATCTGTCAGAGGCTAAATTCTAAGAATATCCTTTTTGGAGGAAAATGAGTATTTTTTTTGATATTCACAGCACATACCATAAGGTGCAGAAGTATATGACAGCACAAATTATTTCTTTCATGATGTACATTAAGTTTTAAGACTGAAACTGACAATTGTTTTGAAGCAAATAGCTCCATAGAAAGCAAAATATATTGCAAAAACATACTGAATGTAAAGGACATTTTCTTTAAAGGAATGAAGCATTTCTGGAATGAAATACTTGTATCTTGCATTTCAAAATTATTCCATGATAAAAATTAAACCCAAGAAGAAAGTAAAGTCACACCCCACCGAAACCAAAAAGACCAAAAAAAAGCGAAGAGAGCTCAGAGTCACAGAATGGATGACCAGTTTGGCAGCCAGGCTGGCATTCTGTAACTTAGCCTGTAGGTAACTTTTGTTGCTGTTTCCAAATGTGCTGTCCAGATATTTACAGTTTCTTCATCTTTTGAAGCATCTGGCACTCGCTACTCACAGTCAGCACATCACCTTTGTTATAGATCTGTTCCTGTTTCTATATCATAGTTTATAACAGAATTATATTCAAAAACATAGACCTACGTAGGAATAAAAGGGCCATCAAGATGGTATCAGCAAGTCAATAGGGAAAAAAGATCTATGAGATTGCAAGAGAATTCTAATTTAGCTGAATCTTGAGACACATACTGTGCGGATGACGTACTACATGAAACAAGCGGAATATTATATTTGAACACTTGAAGCTGACAGTCAAGTCATCTACGTACATGGGGCTGGGATGAAAGGAAGCCTAAAGAGAACCTCTGAAAAGCCCTGGCCTCAGGATATTACATTAATAATTAAGGTGAAGTTGACATTGTGCTTTTAGCATCTTCACATCACTACAGCGTTAACAGCATTCCCGCTGCTCTGTGCTGTTCTGGGAAGGAGCGTGGTCGCTCTGAGCCATGCAGCAGGAGTTGCAGCCAGCCCTGAAACTGCTTTATGGTATCGCCTTGCATGAACCTTTCACAACTCTTTGATATTGCTTTCTCAATCTATAAAATAAGGAATTTTTTGTCTGTATTATGACAGCCTCTGGGAACTCATGAGTCCAAGTCTTACTGGACAAGGAGGTGTGAAACATGGAACAGAACGTCTGCCCCTGCCCCAGAGACATCCCAGTYGGAGTGTGGGCTGTAAGGCAGCAGTAAACTGTGGCAATAGAATTAAAATAGAACCACTCGGTCAGTAGGCACATTACAGAAGGATACTAGCATCCACTTTGATTACAATAAACCATCATGTCATCAAATGCACTTTTGGGGACTTTTTTTGCCATTGTGGGAAACATACATGTTTGGAAGGGGTTTTTAAGTGTTCAGCACATCATAGTTGCAAATTCCAGCAACAGAACACCCATGTTGGGCTGTCCCTGAAGCCAGAAAGTCAAATATGCATTTGAACAGGTTCAGGTGGCCAGAAACCTCAGGAAAAGAAAATATTTTGAGAAGGGCTGGGAAGGTGGAATACTCCACCCCTCTGTGTATTTGCACCCAGTGTTTGTGAGCACGGACAGGCTGATTACCAAAGGCATAACCGGCGAGAGCTGCCAGGCTGGGGCAGAGCGAGTGCAGCACCTCTTCCTGAACAGCACCAGTGCCCGCAGGGGCTGAAGTGCTCTGGCCAGATCCTCCCCCAGGTAATTCATGCTGCTCTTCTTGTTCTGGCTTTTCTTAGGTTTTGCTTTTATTCTTCTTCGTGGTGCCACTTCTATCCTATGCTTCAGTTTAGATCTTGGGAGCTCTTACCAAGTGGTCGGCTTTTAAAAACATTTATTTTTTGCTTGTTCTTTAAAGTACCTGGTGTTAAGTTTTCCATTTCTGTGCACTGCTATTTTCTGCAAATGGTCAGAATAAAAAGATCTGCTTTCTGATGGTTGGTTCTACGAACCCAGTCGGGATCGCTTGCCTTTGTGACACTGTTGAACTCTTCCCTCCCTGAAAGCCCAGGGTGTGAATGTTTGAATTATTTTATCGTTCTCATTTGACTACAATACAGAATGGCTGAAAGAATTGTATTAAAAAAYGACCTGCAAAGCCTTAATGGCTGTAACACTGCATGTCCTGAATGCACAGCCAGCTGCCTAACTGCCATTCAGACTGTTCTTGGGTGTTTCTTGTTTGCTCTGGATGAGTCATTTCAATCCTTCCTTCTCCTGTCCTTTCCCTACTGTCTGAAGTATGTCCATTCCTCTTGCTTAACCAGGGATAATGTTCAGATGCATTTGTCCCTGGTTTCAATCATACCCAACACGCATCTGAGTTAGCTACCTTTTTCTGCATGAGAGCAATCAAGAGCTGCATTGAAGGAGGGTAGGGAGACTTTCTAAAACCCTTTCTAAAACACATGAATCAGAGCAGGAACTCCGCCTCTCTAGCCGGAGCCGGACACTGAGTGACACGTTCTCACAGTCACCTGTTTTCTGAGAGGCAGGACGCAGGACAGGTATGTACCAAACAGCTCAGGATCCAGTCCTCGCCTGCGGCTGCACTGCAGAGAGCTGCCTGCATGAATTAATGCATGCTAGGTCCCTCCTCTGCTTCTCAAATATATCCTAGGTTATTTAAATCTTTCTCCAACACTTATAGAGGGGACATATCTATAATGAAATGAGATACAAAGAGAACTAAGTAAAGTTGTTTTTTTTTCTTTTCTGGCAGTTAACTAAAACATATGGCAAGTTTTAGTGAGGCATTAATAGAATCCATGTGTACTTTTTAATATCAATAGACACTGTGACACAGGCAATTGTAATATTCTGGGGTGGTCAATACCTTAAAAGGGCAAGCTCATCTGGCTTTAGCTAGAGTACAAAGCAGATCACAGATTTGGTTTTAATCTTCTCATTTAGCTTCAACCTGTGAAAACTTTCACCACTTTGCCAGGACCCAACCAATGATTTTTGAGAGTGAGGGAAAGGAAAGAAATTTATCAAGCGTTGGGGAACACTACGGTTCATGTAACATAAAACAAAAAAACAAACAACCCCCCAAAATACAATTTAGCTTTTGGATTCTTTTCTTCATTATAATAGAAGCAGTGAAGCATAATCTGGAAAAGGAACTGTTTAAGAGCCGTGTATGATTTGGAGGCTGGTAGTGCCTGTTCTTTTTAAACCAGTTAGACTGCATTCCAGCTGGTTTAAATGAGCCCCCCACAAGGATAATATCCTTGAAACATAATAAAAAAACTATATCTAGAAAGGAAGCCGAAGGATGAGAACAAATCTACCCTTCATCTTCTCCACTTCTAAGGGCTTTCTTTTCATTTTTAAAAGATGTTCTTGCATCAGGATCATCTCTTTTTCCCTCCCAGTCCCTGAGAATTGTCTTGTCCCTGTAAAAGTTGCCAAACCTCCTCTCATAAAATAGATGTATGGCAAGCATTATCCTCCCAGGTCTGGCTAAAGGTTTGCTTAACACTCACAGATTAGAACAGAGACCTGGTGCTTTTCAGACACAGAACGAAGGGCACAGATAGGTCCTGCCGTGGTTGTACCACTAATAAATAACCATTATTAATAACCGCGATATACCAAAATCATCCAACGGAGAGACCAAGTCAGCACCCTATGAGACTGTGATGCATTCAGAGCTGGAGAGTGGTTCTCAGACAGTAACTAATGCCGTCTGACTCTGCCCACTGGAGACAGGTACGTGGCCACATCCTGAAAGATACTGAGGACTTACAGTTTTCACACAAGTCATGACAAACTGAGAGTCCTCAGCAGCTTTCAAAAATCCAGTTGTTCATGTAAAGTTTATAGCAGGATGCCAAAATGGGGTTTGGTGCTTATATTTTTGCAGCCCAGGGTCAAAAATGGTGGTCTTTGTAAATGCGTTAGTGAAAAAAGATGCCAAATGAGAGCCTTGTGGGGGCTTTACAGTGTAAGACAAGTTCCAGGGACAGCTTTATCACCTATCAGCTCCATTTCCATGCTGCATCTTATCAAGTGACGATGCTCATGGCCTCCAAAACTTCTTTTAAGAAAAGAAGGAAGTCCAGATTGCAAGTCTCTGGTATGGGGTAATGCTGGAAGGTTTTAAAAACATGCTGCAGCAACAGGCCTGGCTGATAAGAGGCTAGGATACCCCCAGAAGGAGGAAGGGATCCATAGCACTGTACATGTAACTTGAGCTAGCACTGGGAGCCTGTCTTATTTTTCCTAAAACCTTCTTGGCTCCACATTTAATAACTAGCTTCAAGCACACTGCCTTAGATTGAAGCTTCAGACCTGAAAAAGTGTCCCAAAAGAGAGAAAAATGGATTCATTCCTATAAACTAGAGGCCTGGCCTCTCTGGGAAAAACATAACTGTTTCATTTAATGACAGTTAGAGCAGAACTCTTTTATGCAAATCTAGATCCACATGAATCAGATGCAACAGTCTCTACAGCAACAATTTCTAAATGCAATGGCAGAAATGAATGTCTGTGACATTGTTTGCTTGGCAATTTGAAATTCTGCCAATCTGATACCATTTTGTGTTATCACTTCTGCTGATACTCAGTTTTGTCTATAGGTGGCAGTGACCTTTCATTTTTTCTTTAAAATAAGGCAGAAGCATACATGCATAAATATCTTTCTTATTTTATTAGAGAGTCTGGGCCATTACTATTAAGCTGTGCCATTGACTGGAGTTCCGAACCCCAGTAACAGCAACAGACTTTTCCCTTTCTTCTGTAGCCACTTTCCCCCAAGCATGTTAAATGGGCAGCTGTAATACACAATAATCAATTACTGTTACAAGAAGGAAAAATGTCTGAAGAGACTTCACATATGTGCATGATGGAATACTGTGCCTGGTGCTCTGGGCACATAGTCCAAGATGGTTATGTAACAAGTTAATTGCAGTCTTTTTTCAAAAATAGCCTTCAAGTCTGCTTTATCTCTTCCAGCTTTCTATGAGAGAGAGGGTTCTGGTGAGTGAAAATCTTTTAAAATTCCACACGACCACTGTGTGTGTTTTACTTCAATTAGAATTATAAACCCGACTGTGGAAAACAGGTAATCTCACCTACAACAAAATACACCAGAGATCAGAGCTTGTGATCTCTGCTACATAGCAGTTAAAGACAACTTACTTGACATCAGTAGAGTTACATCACCAGGAAACTGGAGTAATTGAGAATCAGGCTACAAATCACTGTAGAAATAAAAATAAATAGGAACTCTGCCTCTCTCACTCCCCTCTAATATGTACTGCTTTTACAGCATATGAGAAAAAGGAAGCACATAACCTGCAAATATTCCATCCCCTGCTTAAGTTGTCTCCTGGCATAAACTAGGAGGTCTTGTGAATGGAAAACAAAAATAAATCCTCCAGATTCAACTAGATACTAAAATTACCATCAAGACTAAGCAGCAGGATTTGAATCTTGTTTTTTTTCTCTTCCAATAGGATAATACTTAATGTTGCTAGGTAACAGAATTACATAGCAAGGACAAGAGGCCATTGTACATCCACGGGGAAACGCTGGCTGTTTTCCACAATAAATCAGAAGTTCTGATTTATAGTGGAAATATCAGCTGAGAAGATAAAATCGCTGCAGAACAGCCCTGCGTTCTGAAATCAGGGCTCTGTCCTGCAGCCACTATTTATGCAGCGGTTCTCAGCAGCGCATGACTACAGTTCATGTTTCAGTATCTGTGGGGGCCATTCAGTGTCCAGCTCAGCATTAGCAAAGAACAATAACCAAGTCTGGAAGAGAGGCCCAGCTTGGATTTCACTTCAGTTAGGATGCAGCACAAAATAGAAACCAGATCTGAACTATTGCTGTAAAGCAAAGGTTTGTAGATTGGGGTTAGCAAAAAAACACAACCAGCTTGAACTCTGTAAACAATAACTAGAACCAGATACTTGGGGATGTATGCTGAAATGAGACCTTCCCCCCCAGTTCTCAGATTCAAATTCTAATGAACATGGTTTAGCAAAACTACTCTTTTCCTCCTTTTCTCCAATAGTCAATGACTGTCTAGTTTAAACACTCAGAAAGAAGTTGCTCTCTTCTGTACCTCTGCTGGTTCACTAATTCATGCAGACATAAAGCAGAGCAATAATAAACTGCACTGCACTTGGTACCCATGGTACCTGCGAAGGAGATTTCACAGCATGAGTGCTAAGCCTGGAGCTGGCTGCAGCCCTCAGCGTTCCTCCCTTTGGAGACCTTTCTCTTTCAAGGTGTGGCTCAGAATAATCTCTCCTTACTGTTTGTTTGTTTAGCTTTAACAGCACACACAGACCCTGAGCCAAAGTCAATAGGAACCTTCCTCTTGGCTTCAGTCTGGTTTGCCTTTCAACCATGTTGCTAAGTTGGGAGTATGTTTGGCCCGAAGAATTTACAGTCCAAAGGCATAATGAGTTCAGACAATACACAAATGTAGTTTAAATTATGAACAGAAACAGTTTTATGTGTACTTTATATAGAACAGAGCCTACAATTGAATCAAACGTATCGATCCTGAAACAAAGTTTAAAGATATCAGTGCTGTCTTTTCATTAATTTCAGTAGGTATTGCATTAGACCATCTAATGAACTATTAGTAATTAATTAATTAAGATTATGCCTGAATTGTAGTCAGAGCTGTGACTCTAGTGGGTACAATCATAAGAAAGCGAATCGTAAGCTGACTAGTTTAGGTAGCAGTAGTCTTGCAGCATTAGCAACACAAGATGCAGCATGCTCTAGAACCGTGTCCGGGAACAGAGATGAATCCTGAGGTGGTTGGTGCATGTTGTCTCTGACTTGCTGCAGCTACAAGTGCTTAAACTAGCCAAGAAAATCTAGCTCAGCTATGTCTCTGAGCTGTGGTCGACCACTGAAGCTGTCCAGGGCAGGTCAAGTATTTCCAAGTCACAGGCTAGGAGAGAATTTCCCCCAGAGGATTTGTTAAACATAGTTGCCTGACATGTAGGGCCTAATTTTCAGAGTTTAGGTGCATAATTTCTTTACATGTTGCCTCTTTTCTCTCTTCTATTTATCAGAAAACAAAGAAAAAATATAAAACACCACAAAACTGTTGTAATTCACTCATTTATTTTGATCTTTTCCACTTTATTCTGCATGGTGCTTGTGGCTGCTAACTCCATGTGCCTTTACTATCTATTGAGTCCTAACTAATGATGCAGGTGTGATTGCATCCAGTTTTCCGCAATAACCGAGTTGGGTTTGTTAATCTGTGCCATTTTTCGTGTGCAGCTGTGAGCCCCTGTGAGTAATCTAGTGTGAGTATGTTTGCCCTAGGCTGCTGACCAGGGCAGGGTGCTTTGGGGAAAGCAGGTGGGGCTTATTAGAAATTTCAACAGCCCATCACCATTTGCTACCTCCTAATTTGAATTAGGCAGGAAGTTCATATTAATGAGAAAGAAGTGTTTTTTTTTTTTTTTTTCCTGCAGCCGGTATGGGGAATACATTGAGTGTCCCAGAAGAAGCTGAAGAAGACAATACCTGCACAATAAAGAGCTACCAGGTAACCAAGAACTGCCTGCTCTTGTCTTTCCTGACCGTTGCATAGTACTGCCAACGGTTTTCAAATCCCTTGATGTACCTGATGCTAAGCACCATAATGTTTGATATTTCAGGCTATATCTGAATCTCCTGCCAATATTAAAAATGGGTCTGTTCCAGTTGTTCAGGCTACTTCTCCTACGATGAATGGTGAAGGTACGTACTGGGAAGTGTGGCATGTTCACGATTCTCTTGCCACCAGACAGGCAGAGAGAGGTTTATGCTGAAGCAACAATAAATATTGATGCATGGTATCACATTAGAAGATGAGCTTATGTTTTAGCTCTTGCCTGTGAATCAACAGATGTGGTTTTCAGAAGCTTGAAAGTTTAAAGGGGAGAAGATAACAAGCAGCAAAATAGGAAATGAATTCCAAAGTCCTCTGGAAGCTATCTGTTTATTTGTTGTAGGAATTTGGCTTTGCATCTGGTCTAAAAAAAAGTGATTAATAGACTGAATACTTTGATTAGTGTAAGTATTGTAGAGTAGGTGTAGTTTGGTGTTGGTCCCTTTCTGGTCTGCAGAAGCCTCAGGGTGTTCTGTATAAGCTACCACTGCTTGGGCTGTGGTGGAATTAGTGCCCCTAAAAAGCCTCAGAAGATTCATTGCTGCAAAGTGCACAAGCTAGGGCCGCTCAAAGGAGTACAGAGCGGCAGTGGCAGCAATGCAAGGATGAGCAGGCCTGTGTTTGTGGGGGATACGATAGAAAACTCTTCTGCAGAACAGAATACAAGAGAGCAGCTTGTATTTTGTGGGGGAGCATGAGATGCCTTTAACATCCTGACATCCCTGATGCTAACTGGGAGTTAACAAGTGATGTTGTTGTGCTCAGATGCCAGACTGAAATATCCACTGGTGTGGAAACTGATAGTCTGGAGGGGATGCAGGAGATGATCAAAAAAAGAATGGGGACTGAATGGATTAAGGAATGTGAATTTATGTRGGCTAGAAACCAAATTGATTAAGCTTTAAAATATGCCCCAACTGCTGTGGAGGAATCAGACTTTCAGGAGGCAAATATCTGCTCTGTTGATCAGACTGCTTTGCCCCGCCAAACCCATTCTCGGATCACAGTGGGCACAAGGCTGGACCTATGCAGGAACTGGGCTGTTACACAGGCAGCCACTGTAGTTCTTTCTGTGAAAAGGTTAATAATGTACTCCAGGTTTAAAGGTTTATTCCAAAATTGCCTAATGAATCATAATGATGTGTAAAGATAGGCAGTGTAGAACAGTACAGAGCCTTGCAAGAAAGGAGGAATATCTTGTGATGGACAGAAAAGCCAGTAATGGGCTTGAGGAATGACCACTGCTTCCCTCCAGGTAACACTGAGTCGATTACCAATGAGCTCAATGTGTCTTGCTTGATCATTTAACTTCTGTAAGGAGCCTGAGGAAAGAGTTTCAAGGGATATCTGCAGCTGAAAAAACAGGAGTTTACTCCACTGATCTGACCCTTCAGGTACATGACTGAGATGGGTGTTTAGCAAGAGTCACGGATTGTTACAGTATCTGGTGTAGGAAAGGGTGATGGAAGCATGCAGGCTTAAAATAAGTGAAGCTGCAAGTATAAATCATTTAAACACCCAAATAATCTTATCTTAAGGAAAGAAAGGGGAGGGGGGGAAGGTAGTGCAAAACTGGGTTTTGATGTGTTTTTTTGACTGCAATAAGACATTGTCTTGCAATTTTCTGTATGTGCTCAAGCTTTTGGCATTTTTGAGCAGCTTAACATCATTTAAATTATCTTATTTAACAAGAAAGTTACATGTTGCAAGCTGATTACAAAAAATGAAATAAAATTAAAACTAAAATAAAATCTAAGCCTTAGCTCCATGTTCCCACCCACTGGATTGTAAAGTCTGAGAAATCACCTCTGCTTTTCTATTAAACCATATTCCTGGCCACTTCAGTAGCAATTTCAACAAATTATGTGGTAGAAGTGTGAATGCACTTGCATTCCTCTAAGCATTTCCATCTTATTTTCTGATTCCTGAAGCTGTGTTCCTGACTAGGTGTATCGTTTTGACTTCAAAGACACCAAAAAGTTGTTTGTTAACAGTGAAATATGTATAGGAACTTTTTTGTCCTATTTGTCATTTAGAAAAAGTGACTGGCTGGGAGAATTACAGTAATGTGGCAGCCAGTACACCTGCGGTTATGCTATTATAATATAATGCTCCTGGGCCTGTGTAAGTGGTTTTGCAGTGAAATATCACTTCTGATCCTGAGCTGGGCCCTAACAATATCTTTCATATGCAAAAACCTATCTTATGCTCATGTTTCAGAGGTAGTAGAGCTCCTCCAAGAGAGCAGAGTATGTCTGTCTCATTTGCAGCAAGATCTTCATAAACAAAGTCTAACTCAATGTCAGCTGCTTGTGCCTGAATTCTTGAGAATTTAGGGTATGGCACAACAATTTATAGAGCTAGATATGTGACCACCAAGAATGTGGCAAAGCTGATGTTAATATTAACTAAGGTTTAGTGTTATTTGCCATAAGTTATTCAAACTGTCATAAATGACTAATGTTAAAAACCAGACCACCTCTCTCCTATTACTGTTATAGGATGTATTAGATGTTATTTAACTGTTGCTTGCTTAACTAGAGCATGAGGGTGGAGGGTTTTTTTCTCTGTACACTAACAAACTCAACTTGATATGCCTTTATTATATATAAACTGTGAGTGTTAGCCTGGAATCTGTAACTGGTATCTGACATAGCTTGGCTCTCATAAAATGATATTCTATACAATACAAAGATCAAAAAAGGAGAGACAGGTACAAGGTGCTTTTGTGGGGTATGGGTGAAGCACCACTCATCAAGTGCATCCCATTTCAAACCTATTTGGATGGTGTTAATAGCAAGACAGTAACCAGATTTAAGCGATCACATTGGTGGCAGGCTGGACCCTAGGCTCCCCTACAGAGAGCTGCCTGTCAGCAGCTGAGCTCTGCATTCAGTGTTTACATCTCTTTAAAAATCTGGTGTGAACTATATGGCCTGAGCACTAAAAATCTGGTTCCAAGTTGTTTTGAAAAGTTGTCTCCACATATTCATGGGTAATTGCTCTCAGCCACAGATACATGTCTCTCCTAGCTGTTCAGCACCTCATTAATTTCTCTTACCACCTATTGTTGGTTTTGGAGCCTCACTGAGCACTGAACTGTGTGCTCAGGCAGCACTCACGTGTAGCACTATTGCTTCAGATCACATCTCTGCAGATTCAGCCAAGTTAATTTTATCAGTGTTTTCCTTGTATTGGATTTCTTTCTGTTTTCAGAATATAATAAAAGCCAACAATTCTCTCCAATCTCTGTAAGAAAAGAAAATATTATTCTATTATTCATTGTTAAGAGAAACCTCTCAGTCTGTTATATCCAGTTGAAAAAAAATCTAAGCTTAGAAAAAAATAATCAAAGACTAGTATGGAAATATGCAGATGGTACAGATTACAGTTCAGAATCTCCATTCCATGGCTAATTTCCTAATGCCATCTAGCTATAATAAGTCAATGGTTGCCTATTAAAAAAAAATCTGAAGTGTTTTTTCTGCTGGTGTAAAGCAGCACAGTTCTGTGAGGTAAAAGCTGGATGATTTACACTATCTGAAGACCTAGAAGATAAGGCATTGTTTTACTTGGATCACCTAATTAATTACTTAATCAGTTTAAATAGCAAGTTGAAAAATTGAACTATCCTGTGTTGGTATTACCCACATTTTAATTTTTTTGTTATTTTAAAAAGCAGTTAAAATCATTAACCATTAAGATACCCCTGAAATCTCACTGATTTGTGTAATTCAGTCTAGATTTTTGTGACAGAAGTGGAACTGCTGTTTAGAGATTTCTTTCTATCAGCTACACTTTCTGTAGGAATAACTAATGCATGAAATAGTACTGTGACCTATTTTGTGTCTGTAAAGTGAGCATTTCTGGAGAAGGCAATAAAGCTCTTTGCTGCAAAAGATGCAAGTGAAGCAAGAGGATTTTATTAATAATGTTAGATGTATATTTGTAGTCTGTCTTGTTAGTCTGAGTTTCTCTGATTGCCAGTGACCTGCCCATGTGCTGTGCATTAAACAGTATGATTGATGAATGAGTCTATGAAATCTATATCTACTAATATAATGAAAAAAGGAATCCAGAGAGTTAACTTAATATGACCAGAGGAAGTAATGTTATTTGGAAGAGCCCCATCACCATCTGCTTCACATCTGGGTGAGCAGATTGGTGACTGGTTCCCTACATTTGCTGCTTCTGCTCAAGCAGGCTGACAGATGTGTGGACTTTGGGATTCTTTCCATTACTTGCCTTTCCTGCTCCTACTGATTATCAGGGTTGCAGACATTGTACAGAGTGGTAGCATCCATCTTTTCCTCCTCTAAAATCATTTAAATAGTACTGGTGCCCTGCTGCTGCTGCTTGACATCTTCTTGCTTTGCAAGAAAAAGTATGGCAAATTTGACCATGACTTTTCCTAATGCTTTGAGTTGGCCTCTTTGAACTGCAAGTAATAAAGTACTTGAGAAAAGGAGAAGAGAAGGAGGCCAGAACTAACAGCAGCATATCTCTGGGACTTAGATTATCAGAGAACAGAGATGTATTAGCAGGACAAGATGGGAAGAATTTTGTTTGTGGTTGGGTGGTCATTATATGCAGATCCTTAAAACAGTGACCTGATTAATAATGTTCATGAACAGAAGTATTACACAGGAAGAAAAGTTCGATTAAGATGTAATTCCTTTGATGTTCCAGAGAATAAATGTGATCTAGCAAATTCTGATACCAGCCAATATCTGAAAGAAATGGGTGTGTTGCAATAACGCTGTTGTGCATGTAGTGTGTGAAATGCAATGGATTTTTTAAGAACAGTTATTGCCATCCTTACTGTTCCTTTGTTTCCCCACCTCAATTATTTTCAGTAAATGTGTTAGGTAAATATCAGTGCTAATTAACTTAGTGCAACAAAATTATTCTTAGAGCATGAATGCACCCTCAACACTATTTGCATTAAATTCTGCCAAGCAAAATTGCAAAAGAATATTAGTGTGGGCTTTTTGTTAAGAAAGGGGGGGAATGTCTTATTTTGGAATGCTGTAATGATTCTGAAAACTCCAAGTCATTTAGTGTTGTCACAACAGCTTTTTGAAGCATTTTGGCATATCTCCCACACAAATACTGTAGGTATTTAGAGATCAGAATTTTATGTCTACCTTAGTGTTACGACACCAACTCAGTTCAACGTATTGGAAGGAAAAAACCTACACAGTATGTATAAACATAGATCAGAAATGTTAAGTAGAACAACTCACTTATGTGTAACCAGGTATTCATTTTTTTCTTTAAGTGCAGTATTCACTGCAGTAACTCACTCAGGGCTATTATAGGTCCATCATGCTAGTCTACATTGATGGAGTTTTTATAGTGCCAAATGCTGCCTGTAGCCCTTACTGGCTCCTTCATGGCCATTAAAGTCTATTTTCTCTGTACTTATTAGTGAACTGCTAGGAACAAGATATTGCTGCAGTGCTATAATTACATTGCTAAACAAAATACCTGTTTGTAATTGGCTTGTATTCAAAATAGCCAGAGAGGTTAACCATGTTTTTAAGCTAATGGCCTGCTCAATTCAGTTTCAAAAAGTATGGATTTTTCTGTTATCAAAACCAACAGTATCAGAAAACATCTGCTCCTAGCATTTATTGTATAGCGTGTTCATCACATGCTAGTGGCCTAGAGGAGGAGACATCTATGCCGAGGACCTTGCCAGTTCAAGTAGTTCCTCATGCAATAACTAAAAATGAATTGCCCCACTGAAGTCAGGGTAAATGGCAAGAGGAAAGAAGTTGCCAACATAAGACATCACAGGACCAAGCCTTACTTTAGATGTTCCCAGTGTCTTAAGTATTAGCTATGAGGGTGTACAGAACTGCTGAAATCAGACTAGCCAGCAAAGGCTAAGGAAAAAGGCATGTTTTAAGAACAGATGTGAAGGAGGTAACCTGGGAAAGATGGCATCAGAAATAGATATCTATGCAGTACACTGCTTATGCTGCTGCCTGGAATAAACAGAGCAAACTGAGTTTTGGAGGAAATCGGGTTATAGTGGAGGAGTGGGGGAAACCAATTTGGAAGTGCTGGCCAGAATTGCTCTGGAGGAGTTTGTCTGCCATCTGTTATGTGTACCTGGCTGATGTCTGCTGCTATTCCCACYGATCTGCAACAGCAAATAAGTGACAAAAGCTAGGAAAGCCTTTTTGGTCATGTCTGACTGGGCAGCTCTGACCTTCCCTTCGTGTCAATCGCATCCTCAGCATTCTTTCTTGCATCTGCAGTTTCCTCCATTGCTGAGCTATATCTTAAGATTGCTTGAAACTGGTCCCAAATGTCTATAAAACAGGTTCTTCTCTGCAGGCACCTTACACCAATGCTTTCTGATCTATACTATCCACCTGTGGGTTTCTGGATACATTAGGTCCTGTAATGAATGGAAATAATTCCACAGTTATATGATCAGTTTTGCAGTTAATATGGTCAACCTAAGCCTGTGCTGGAGGCTTGTCCATTATAAATGCTTATTTACTGGTTCTATCTATTAAAACCCAACCTCTTGCCTTTTAAAATTCGGTGATTCTTCTGTAGATGTTGTCCCATCCTTGGTCAGCAAAGATGGTGGTGTTCTTTGTTCTCAGCCTATGAAAGTGCTTAATGCTAAAATCAAGTATACAAAAAGAGGGGGGAGAAAATCTGTGTCAGCAATTTTTTGACCAGGGAAATGGAATCAGCATAATAATCATTACTCTTCTCTGTGCCTTTTTCTTCTAAATCATGGAAAAAAATTATGTCCAAAGCCTGGAAAAATGTCTCTAACTTCAGTGTGTTTTTACACAAGTGGGACTTTGTGTGCAGCTGTAGTCTTGCATTTGTTTACATATCCTGCTGAAGTGAAGGGGAAGGGAGAACAAATCTCCTGCATTGTGACTGTCTTGTGTTAAATACTTGATAGGAAAATGTCTGTAGTATGAAATGCAATCTCACAACAGTGCTGTAAATTGTGCATTGATTTTTAGCTTCAGAGTAGTTACTAATCTCATTCAGAGTGAGCAGCTTTGATTTACTTGCACAACTGGCCTAGGATTTAGGAAGTTTTGCTTCTATTCCTAACTGCCTCTGGACTGCTAAATAATCTTGGAAGGAACTGTATGGGCTCTCTTTAAAAACAAACTTCATCCACTTTCAGCTCCCTGGCTTACAGCTGTTTTTGTATGAATAAATGCAACAAATGGTGTGCTTTTATTATCAAGGCTCTGATGGAAATGAAACAGTGGAAGCTGTGTTTGGGCAGTAAGGATTAGAGTGCTCTAAAATAAATGGAATTTGGAGAAGAGCAAATAGTTGGGAGTTGTTGAGTTTTCTGCCATACACAGGGTTCAAGGGCTGGCGAATTCACTGAGAGGTGAAGTAAGCTTCAATTGGCTACTTTGGAGGAGAAATCAGTTGGAAAGAGACACTTGTGAAGATCTTAAGTCTCACAGACATCTTTGTGCATTTACAAGCAATGGTAGGGACTCTTAAGGAAAATGAAACAGACTTTGTGGAAACAAAAAAGACTGAAATGAAATGTTTTGAGAGGTTGAATGATGTTGTCAAAACTGGAACATTTTCATCCAAATACTGCAATCTCAAAATCTGTTTTCTTCAGTTTTCTGTGAATATGGCATGAGTCAAACTCTTCTGTTGAGCCCACCACAGTAATGTCTCCTCTCTAGCGGTAGGATCTGCTCTGTCTGGTGTCTGAGCAGACTTTCCCTGAAACAGTCTGAACTGTTTTGACACAAGAGACATGCTGCAGAGCTCATGCCAGTGATATTTTCCAGGACTTTCATTCCTTCCATGATAATTAGAGATAAAAGGATTTTGATAGGTTCATGAGCTACTTTTTGTTTGCTTGGTTTTCTTAATGATGAGCATTGTATACCTATTTTTATACTAAATAGAGTTTTCCTGTGTTTTACTTTATCTATGACATAAAACAGAAGTTCTGCATCTACTACAATTATTTTCCGATGAATGTTGTTTCTATTTTTCTAGCTTGGGGAAGCAGTTGCTTTTTCTGGGATTGTCTTGCATGTCTCTGCCTTTCTAAGGCTTGCTTCCCAGGTTCCCAACTATAAAGTAATTAGTGCTTCAGTCCTTTTTCATATAGTACTCTAGGAGGCTTAGGAACTGATACTTAGTGGCCTTAACTGATAAGGAGTGGTGATCAGTTATCTGTATCTCTTCTTTGCATGCCAATATGTTTAAATAGGTGCATGTTGAGTATTACTGACAATGGGAATTCTTGCCAGCATGAGTCATTTTCTTACATGAATAGTAACAAAGAGAATCCAGGGAAGAAATTTTGCCTGTTAGGGTGCACAAAGAAATGAAAATCTATTTACCTGAACAGAACAGGATGTGCTCAGGCACTCTGTCCTCTTCATGTGCTCGCATATGCACAAAACACAGTAAGAAGGCAAATTCCAGAATAAAAACATTAGAAGTAGAGAAGCTAAAAGAAGCAGCTCTCCTGGCAGCTGGTAAAATGCTAGCCACAGTTGTGAATCCTGCCGTGACAGTCCTCACTTTGTCAGCTGCTGCCTCTATTGCTGGCAAGTATTTCAGTAAATTCAATTGACATTCACGCTGGCATGCCAGTGCACTCTTGCACTTCTCTCCTCTCTGTTTTATGGAAGTTCCCAGCTCCTGCCAGTCCGTACGGACACTGTGCTGTGAAACAACAGTCCAGTGGGGACTTCCACTGAGTTAATGTTGTCAAGAATGAGATGTTATGTCCAGATGCTGGGACTGYGTTTTTGTTCTGGTTTTGTACAAAGACATGACTTTGGTCCCCAGCACTGTTACAAGACAATAATAATAAATGGATAAGAACATATGGGTCATCCCTGTATAGTGCCTGTTAATGCTGACACATGTACTACCATGCAAAATCCTATGAGAAAGTTAGAAAGCTGGTGTAATTTTGCTGTAAAAGCTAACTGGTAGTTTTGAAAGCTGTGATCTAAAAATAGGCATTTCTTATCTTAAAGGAGTTTAAAAAAAAAAAAAAAGGGAAAAGGAAAACCCTGAACCTTAAATCTGTATTATGAAAGAGACCATATAGTCAAATTTTATTGGTATGTAGGGTTTCATTTCTGTTATACAGTAAAGTATGAAGAGCATAATATTGACTAAAGACAGTTACAATTATCATCTGAAATAATTTGTTTCACACTGAAACTGACAATTTTTAAATTTTAATTTAACAAGTCAGTTTGAGACTGACAGTTCTGCACAGTTATAATTAGATCTAAATTCATGCTTGAAATCTGTGGTGATGATTGACAGTGAAATTAGACATATATTCCAGTCAAAAAGTAAAGAAAAGCTCAAGCCGAGGGGAAGCTGCACGGCTTGCCTCTCTACAAGACTTCTCTTGTTTACTGGGATTTCAAACCACATAATCTGTCTGTGATTCAGTCTCCCATGTGCAAAACAGATATAAGAGATTTCTTTCTTCTGTCTCTTGTTTGTCTTCTGTAAAGCACAGTCCTTCTCTTATCTGCCTATACAGTACTAGGTATTTTCATCTCACTTGTGATTAAAGTGCCACTGCAATATAAATCACAAAATATACTTTAAAGATGGAAGATTTTTCACCCCTGAAGTATGATGGTCATGTGTACACAGTGGAAAATTATTTGTGAGAATTTTGATGGGGAAAAATATGAAGAGCCATATCCCTTGTGGGTAAAAAGTCAGAAATACAAGGATAAAAAGCATGGCTCAGGTTTGACTTATAACTGTTCAAATTAGGCTTACACTAGTCTATAAACAATAGAAGAAAAGTGCAAGTAGAAACTGTACTATAGTAAGGATGCAACAAGGCAAGAAACAGTGTTGGAAAAACGAATAAAATAAGTTATGACTACAAAGCCCTTTGGGGAATTTGGCAAGCCAGGAAACAATCATTCCTCTGTTTCCATTCTCTATTCCCGTTTAGCTTTCACAGAGGAAAGTGCTATATTAATATAAACTTTGTCTCAAGTCTTATTAATAATTTTTGCATATTGCTCTTTAATTAGAAAGTAAAAGATCCTTAAATAAAATGGAATCCCTCAGCCCAGTTGATTAAAATGCTGAAGGCATCTGAGTTGATCAGCATTTCTTTTAGTGTGCCCACTTAGTCTAAGTAGTCACAAACCTCAGCCACTGATTTTGACACTAGGACAGTGGTGCAGAGAACATAAAATCTGCACTGACTTCAATGAGAAAAAGAGAGAGGAAAGAAATCAGACAGGCAGGTCCAATAGATGAGCTGCAGCTCGTGTTTTGTACAAGAAAACAACAGRATCTTTAAACAAGTCACACTGTGTGTGGTCTTCCCTGAGGCTCCACATTTCAGAATTAGTTTATTAAAGAGCAAGGTCACCATGATTAATTGCACAACTAGTATAACTTCTTTGCTGTGGTGGATAATTACTGTTTTATGCTTCTGTTTGTAGTGGATGCAAAGGCAAGTGTTGCACGGGATAATGTGGCTGTTTCTTCCCCGAAGACAATGGAGATAAGCTCCGTTTCTGATGCAGGCGGAAAGAATCTGGGGAACAATGCCAAGAAACCCATGCCATCTGCTAAATCTCGTTCTGTCTTTGCGTTTTCATGGCCTGTACCAGGGCGTACTGAAGATCAAGCTACAGATTCATCAGCTGGATCAGCTAAACTTGATGTCAGCTCAGAGACGCCTGAAGTGAACAAAGCACTAAGTCAAAGTGTGGAGTTTCCCACAGCAGCTGCACTGGAGCAATGCTCACATAAAAACCTGACCCAGGCCCCTCCTGCAGCATCGCTTAGCGAAGTCGAACTTGCAGCACCGGGGACACCTGACGGAGAGGATGCAGCCGTGTCAGAGCCAAAACAAGTAACCTTTTTTGACAGAATCTTCAAGCTGGAGAAGAAAAAGGAAAGGAGTAAAACCCAAATTGATACCCGAGAGGAAGGGCAGGCTTCAGACACTGCTGACGGAAGCATCCCAGCAAAAGAGGCTGTCGGATTACAGAGCACATCAAGCAGTGTCCCACAGGGGAAGGCAAGTGTTTGAACAGGAATATCCATTTCATGCTTAATGAAGTCTCTTAGGAACATTAGAAGTGCAGGACAACTTCATGTCATGATGGCTGTATGGATGAATCAGTGTTATTCTTAAGCTCATAGGAAGTAATCCCCAAAGGGTGGCTGAATAGAGGTATGGGAGAAGCATCTATGGCAGAGGAATAATAGCTGTCTGCTTTGTGACTAAATGCTGGCACCTGACCTAGAGTTTAAGTTCATTTGTATTTCTATGAAAGGTTTAGCTGTGTTCATGCTCCAATAGTCTGGATGATGAACAGCAGCTGGCTACAAATGAAAACAAAAGTACCTGAAAGTAAAATTGTTTGCTATGCTTTAGGAGCTGAAGAGTTTGACACTTGATGGTCTAAAATTCTTTGGCATGTTTTTTGTCATGCTGAAAAAATACTTTTCTTGAGCAATAGCTGCTTGTTGCATAGCCTACATACCAGAATCAAGAATAATATGCAATAATGATTTTTCTGGTACTCTTAGCTACTGTGATTTTTTTTTAGTCAAGGAAATACAGTTCTTAGAATTGAATTTACAGGAGGAGAATGCAAAGTAAGAAATTAGCTAACTTAGCACACTAATCAAAGGAGTGGAAAACAGACGAGTTCAGTATGCTTCATTACATGTCATGGAACTGTGTTGCTACTTTTAGCCGTAGCCATTCTGTGACTCAAACATAACGATCATTTTGTCTACTGCAGAATGGGAGACAGCAATAGAGAAAAGTCAGGTTTTATTTAATTTGTTATTTATTCAGGATCATCAGCATGACAAAATTGTCAGAAAGAAATAAAATCCGAGTCCACGCTAGTCCTAAGTTACTAGAACACATGAGCACAGCATCAGTTAAGTGTTGGATCCTTCTCTGTATAATTTATTGCCTACAGCCAAGTTCCACTTTAGCTCAGAAGAGTACCTAAAACAAAATCTTTTTTCCAAGGACAGCAGGATGAGATTTTATACCTCTTGTGAAATTTGATATCAGCAAATATACTATATGATGAATATTAAAATAGACTACTGAAAAAGTCAGTCCCCTAGGTAAAGTGGCATAACTGTTATTAGTTTCACTGGAGAAGAGCCAATCTATACTCCTTGATGATCTTGTTCAAATACTGTCTAATCTGAGGAACAGGAGGGAGAAATTAGCTGCATGACCCTCTCACCAGAATCTGTATGAAAGTGTATTATTAAGCATAATTGTTTTCTAGGAACGCAGTCCAGCTTTTCCAGTAACACTGTTGTATGATCACTAACTCTTTGAATAGTGTTGAACATAGCTCAGAAAATGCTCACTGCTTGTACTGGTATCACTGCAGGTTTTCTCCAAAGGTCTCTTTGGTTTCTATTCCTCTAACAAGTATTCTGTATCTTCTGCTTAAATTTGAAGATTTCTGTTCTCAACAACTTTAATTCTCTGAAGTTTAGTTGTAGAGTACAAACACTTGCATTTTTGACAACTGCCTTCCAAAAGTGGCACCCATCACTAGTCTCAGATGTATATGTGCATTTAAAGAATCTGTGGTCTTAGCCTATTAGGATCTCAAGTCATTCACTACATAAACAGAGCTGCGTAAATCTACTCGGTGCATAGTGCCATTTCCTCTGTTTGTGGCTATTCAGACTGGAGTTTTCAAACATAATCAAAATATTTGCAGGAATTCATGAATACACATGAAGGATAAGTTCTGCCTGTGGCTCACAAGGACTGCTACTCTTACAACTGAATACAAAATTTACAGTTTATTTCTTATTTTGTTATGATTGCAAAGTACAGAATGTGAAAGTTCAGTTGATGCTGTGGAAGTAGTACAATGTGAAATGAGCAATCGGAAGTAGCTTTAACCAGGAATCCGTTATGCACTGCTGGTAGCAAGAGTTATATTGGGAAAGCTCAGCTAAGCAACTGTACCAAGCAACTATGAAGGGGTGGGGAGACAACCAAGAAAATCCAGTCTGTCTTCAAATACTGAGAACACTTTTATTGTTCATTCAGATCTAGTTTCTTATGGCAGTGATGTCTGGTTTTCCTATTCATTTTGAATTCTGTTCCAATCTTCATCTTATACCTACCCATATGTTAAACTTTACTACTGGAAATTCTAGGCACTCCTCAGATCTAGGTTTTGTTTGGTATGAATGTAAGTATTTGCAGGATCCTAGCCCACGCAATAGCCTCTTGATGCCTGGGGGCCTGCTTGTGGGCAAGTCTCTTGTTTAATGAATGTGCCTGCACATCCTTTACACATGTGCTTAAAGCTGCACCACTGGATGTCTGAGAGCTCACAAAATCAGGGTCTAAGACACTCAGTGTAGATGACAGTAGCAGAACTGGGCCATGAGGGGGCATGAAATTTTAACCTTATCTTGAATTTCCTCACCATACCTTTTGTCTTTTATCCCTCAAGTATATAACTGTGTGCGTTGAGGTGGAGGAGGGCTGTTAAGACCTTTCCTGGCAAAAATATATTGACTAAGCACTCTTGATATGCTGCCAAACTTGATTTAACTCCGTTTCTGAAACAAAGGCTTTGGCTCTGCCTTCCAGCACAGTTGCCCTCTGTTCCCTATAAAGTTGCTAGTTCTCATGTAGGATGAGAGAATGACTAAGTCTAATTTACCAGACTGCTTCTAATTTAATTGCTGTTACTTTAGTAACTACAAACTGTTACCAAATAATAATCATACTAAAAATCCAGATATCACTGCCAACACAGCTTTTTCTGGTGGATTATGGTTTGTAATATTTGTAAGAGCTAAAGCAAAGTTTCCCTGAATTGAGTGCCAACACACAACAAACAGTGTTGCTGGTAAGAGAGACTCTGCAGTTGTAGCTTAGGAGCTGCACAAACATTCTGTGTTTAGTGAACCAGTCTTTATTTTTTGTGGTCTACAAAACTACATTCAGAACACAGCATAATTAAAACAAGGACAGAATTCATGAATTCATGAAGCATTTACTATTTAAGCCAAAGAAAAGACAAATTATGCCTGAAATGTTTCACTGAGCCATGATTCATGCAAACAAAAGTGCTGGCAGGAATATGTTCTTTTGATAGATTTTTCTAATGACTGAATTAAAACTACAGTACAAGTATTTAAGGTGTTTACCCCCAAATTTGGCTCCTCAAAGAAATGAACTGAACATTTACCCAGGATCTGTTAGCTTCTAATGCTGACTTTCTTCTGTTGTTTCTAGAGTTTTCTTTCATTATTATATGCCTCTAGGGCTTTGCACAGCATATTGAGTGAGCTGCTGTAGAGGTTTTTGTGGTTATTTGACTATGGTTCTGAAACTGCGGTACTGTAAGACTCCACATTATCTCTCCCTCATTTACACACTGAGAGCCTGAGTCTGTATTCCTTCCTACAGCRGTATTCCCAAGAAAGCACAAGATGGATCACAGCATCTACCAAAGGCTCAATTTGAGTTGCATCTCCATAGCCAACAGGAGTCTCAGCTTGAGAATCACAGTGTAGGAGTCCCTTGGGCAGTGGGCAGTTATGGGGCTGATGTGTGCTCCGAGTTGTGGCTGATGCCTTGAGCTCTGCGCCCTCAGCACTACCTTTCACATCTGCTGGGCAAAGTCTGGCTTCAGGAGTGAGGTGGACTGGAACAGCCAATGCAGCAAATGCTAAGAACTGCCTCTGCAACTGCTCTGTGTGTGTATATATATATGTGCATGCATATCTCATAAAAGCAGAAACTCGGGCTAAATGTCTGACCTGTTGCTGCTGAGTTTTATAGAATCGGGACTTTATGACTGAAGTTAGTTTTGTTTAGCAACATATACTCTGCCTCCTGCTTCTCTGCTCCCTTGCCTTGTGTTTTTGTTGCCCTTTTAATATCTGAAATAAAGCCAGCATTTTTCATATGACCAGAACTGTTGAGGTGGCATCCTTGGGAGAAGGGCTGCTGAAGCTGGCACAGGCTGTCCATGTTCTGTATGGAACATACTGTTCCTGGAGTGACTCTGGCCTGTAACTGGCAGCTGTACAAAGTGGTGTGTCAGGCCCTTACAAGAAACTCCTAAATAGCTTGTTGAGGCATTCTGAACTACTGTGCTGCTTTCTTCCTGGGGAAATTTGGAAAATGGTGGGTGAAGAGTTAGAATTCTGTTCTTGTAAGTAAAACCTTGCATTTTTAACTCCTTGAATGCTGCAGGGAGACTGGCCCCTCTATGCTCATGCTCCCCGGTGCCAAATTAGCCCTCTGAAGTTTTAACTGCGTGTGATTTGTACGTGTTTAGTCTCTTCCCTCCCAGAGCTACCTACAGAAATCTGTCCTTAGTAAATCCTATACAAATACTGATTTTAAATCCCTCAGTAAAGGGGAAGGTTCTCAAGGGTACAACTCTAAAATTTCCTAATAAAAATGGCACTGAACAAGCATGTCTAATTGGTACTTAAAAAAAMCCCACTATCTTTGTCATTTAGAGCTCTAGGAAGTCTTTTGAGAGACAGTATTTCAAAGATACCATGTACTGAAGACAAGTGGACAAGCTTAAGCTCATTTGTTTTTCTGGTCCTTATTTTTCCTTTCAAGTAATCTGGACATCTAGTTTCCTAATGACTAACTGCTTCTATGGTCATAATTTTTTAAGTGACCAGATATGTGTATTGCTGTCTAGATAGTTGGGGGTGTTCATTTGCTTAAGAAATACTGTACTGTTGCAAATGATTGCTCATTCAATAATGTCTCAGATTCCCTACCAAAATCAATGCCACCACTGTGCTCACACAATTTGCTTCTCTAATAATTGACAGATCCAGCCATCATGAGTTTACAATACGGACAGATAAACAAAAGGGAGGAGGAGTATTATTGATAACAGGCTTGGAGATAGCCAGATTTAGTGTTCTTTAAATATTAAAAAGGGAAATGCTGAATGGGATTTGAGGAGGTCTCAAACTGTTATCTTGCACAAAGTTTGCATTGGGTTTACCTGTGCAGGCTCAAGTCAAAAGTGGCCAGAGTAGCAAGCTGAGAGTAAGGGGGTGCCAACCTCTCTACACTTGTGCCATCAATTAGTCTAAAAAGTGTCTTTAAAAACCAGGCCCCTCTTTAGGTGTCCAAATAGAAAGGTAGTAACTTTAAGAACATTATATACTTGGGTGCTTGAGCCCTGGAAAACTGTTTTGGGGCTCTAGTAAATCTGATTACAGCTGTCTCTTTTTCTGGATCTGGCTCAGAATTACTCATGTTTGAGTTGTGGCTTTTCTTCAATTTATATCATGTTTGTTTACTAGATAAAAATAATTTCTGGAGTTGCAGATTAGAGTATCTGAAACAATCTTTGTATGGTACATTCAGACACTGAGACATCAAAGGCCAAAATCTCAGTGTTTGGTCCTATTCACAAGTTCTCAGTCTTGCTCATAAGAAAGTGGTGGTGTTTGGGATGCAGTATGCAACTTTTTCTTATACTTGGTAGCTAGGAACAATGTTCCTCCAATGGCAAATGCTGAATACATTAGAAAAGAGGGGAAAGATGTATAAATGCTCAATTGTTCTAAATATGTAGGCTGGAGAAATATGGTTGGAATTAGGGTTGTGACTGAGAGCAACATAATGCAAGTCACAAATGTTACTTTTACATTCCACTGGAAATTAAGCAAGCTAGTACTGAAGAAACTCTGCCCCCTTTTTAGGAGATAGATGACTGCAACCAAAAAGACATACGGCAGGACGCAGCAGGTGTCAACTGTGCCACCACTGAGCAACCTGAAAAGGCAGAGGTAAAACAAGAGAACCCTCAAGCAGCTGCTGCAGCGGACAACGATAATTCTGTCATGAGTTTCCTTAAAATGCTGGTAAGTCTACGCCTTTAGTTTTCATCTCTATACCATGCTTTAAATTAAGGCTGCTTATAAAAATCCCTTGTGGACATACTTAACTAAATGTAACACGCTTACTCTCACAGGCACCAAGGAGTAATGTTATGAAGCCAAACAGATGGCTTAAGAATGATCTGAGATTGAGATATGCAGATATAGTACAGTTGTGATCAAATGATGTTTTATTCAGAAAATTTCCTCTGCTATTATAGACACTTTCAGAACTGGAGGTATTTAGCTGTTCTATGTCTTTAGCRTGTCTCAACATGCATATCCTCTGCATGTTGAAATTCTGAAAATCTCAAAACTTCATTTTTATGGAGTAATAGGATATATAAGCTTGAGAAATGTATTTTTGGTTGGGATAGTTTTCTTAGTCACTGCCCTGAAGTTACACTCGAGACACATTTGTATTGCAAATTTTCCCACCTAGAAAATAAAGCAATGTTTGCAGTTTTTACTTTTGTGATAGAAACCACTGCTAGTTTCAAAGTAATAGATGAAATTTCAAATTTTATTCTAAAAGATTAAGTTGGGTGTGACTGTTTATTCTCTCAAATGTATTTAAGGTCTCTCCAAGCAAAGCTGATGCCAAAAGTGATTCTGAAGACAAGGTAGGCAGATTCCTTGCTCTCTATCACTGGTCATTAAGTGTTTTTAACACAGGTTTTTCCTCTTTATTGTATGGGTTTTTTACCCCCAATTGATGTTACCATTTGCAGTAATAACTTAAAAAATTCTTCCCCAAATATATTTGAAAGGAAGATGAACATAAAGTGTAATTCTTCGTACCATACATTACAATTGAAGATCAGAACTGTAGCACTTTTTGTAAGGTGGATGATGAACTGGAAACATGTTTTCATTCACTGGTACTCTGACTTATCCTTGATCTCACCAAGTGGGGGTCCTTGCAGTGAAGTCTTCTCGAACTCCACAGAAAACTTCCTTTGCCCACAAATCTGTGCAAAGCTTCTGTTTTTTAACTTCCAGGTATTTATACACAAGTCTCCTTTTTCTCCTCATACTTGCTGGGACTGTCAGGTCCAGATGGGGAGGCTTCCCTGCAGCTCTGCAGTCAGGTGGGCAGCAGGCATGGTCAGAGGCACTGGGGTCCCACCCCGGGGAAGGGAGCTGGGGGAGAGTCAACCTCCCACTGAAACCAATAAAAAGCCATAGGAAGCAGAGAAGACCCCAACATTTCCTGTCTGGGCCTCTTCTGGCCTAAGCACCTCCGTAAGGAGTGTGCTATGGTTGGAGCTCCTGTGCTGTTCCTATTTAGCAGCCGAAACCTCAGAGGCTAGAGCTGCTCTGGGCCTGATCAGGATTTGCAGGGTGAAGTCTATCCTTCCCTTGATGGTTTAGGATTCTTTCATTTACCTGCGGAGATGTGGATCAGTTTCAACTTTGCAAGCTCAGATTTTAAAGTGGGATAAATTGAACATGCAAACTGTTCTAATGCAATGCGCCAAGCCGACTGCAAATGCGCTTATAGCGACATTTCCTTTAAGAGCCGAAATCCACATTGGCTACACAGACAACTCAGTTTGAGAAATGCTCCTCAATGTAACTGGAACACAGGCCTGTTGTGTCCCTTTAAAAATAATATTCATTTTTGGATTCCACAGGCAGCAGGAGATTTGGTTTTAGCATCTGAGCAGTGACAGTTCTTTGTGTGAATTTAGGAGAACATTATAGCTTTTATTTCTGTTATTGCAGATACTGAAAACCTCCAAATGATACAGTCTTTTCACCTAACTTGTAAAAATGTTTTTTTTAAAAAAACCTACCTTAACTGTAAAAATTGAAGTTGAAAACACATACCTATAATGGAAAAATACAGATATTCAAAGACTTTTTTTTCCACTCTTTTCCAATTGTTAAGACAGTGCTAAAGCTTACAATAGTTTCAACGGGAGAAATGTGCCAGACAAATTTGTATTAAGCTGCCTTCTATCTTCTGATGCTTCAGTGGCCTACAAGAATTATCAGTGACTGAATAACTGGGAGCTTCCAGATTAAATGCACTTTTATGACTCTAATAACTAAAATTTTTCCTGAAATGCATGTGATAAAATCTAATTAACGCATAAAAGATAAAACCCTAAAAAAAAAAAAGATTTTTCCATGTGTTCATTAGGTAATAAAAATCACTATTGGCATCAAAATTTTGTTTTCTAGCCCAATGGTTTTTATCCCATTCAATTCTTGTACAGCCTGGTATTAAAATGGTCAAGTCAAATTTTCCAGAAACCTTCCCTAATCTAGCTCAATTCTGGAAATGGGCAATCAGGGCTGAGGTTTTCCAAGAAGGCCAGAAAAGGTAGTCATCAAATCTTACTGTTTCAGGGAGATTTGTAGCTCTTTCAACAACTTTTGAAAAATCCAGCTGTTTGTACAGTTTGCATACTTTATGGAAGCATGTGGGTGTGTTTGATAACAGATGACTGCTGGTGCAGGCACACTAATTTGGAAACAAATATGCTGTTTGGGCTTGGTTTGCTATCACACCTGTGAAGGTAAACATATCCAGATGACTTCAGCAGGATATGCAAACTCACTGCACAGAGGCTAATGGGAGGTTTTCTTTTTTACAAAGAATATCTTCATCTTTGCTCGTATTTTCCTGAATTCCTAATAAAAAAAAAATACATTTCCACTACCTTCAGGAAAAATATATTTAAAAAGGTTAACTTTGAAATTTTTCTGTATGACATTAGACTATTTTACAGCTCTTTGTATTATGAAAACGGTCACTTTTTTCCCTGAGAAGTTCCCTAAGAATGTGCCTTTACTATGGCATTAAGCCAGACTTTCCTCTTCATGCGGTCTGAGCAGCTCCTAAGTTCCATAAGACTTGAAC
The DNA here is from genome assembly GCF_003343035.1 of Apteryx rowi. Taxonomy (NCBI): domain Eukaryota; kingdom Metazoa; phylum Chordata; class Aves; order Apterygiformes; family Apterygidae; genus Apteryx; species Apteryx rowi. Next base: position 4,631,694 of record NW_020447195.1, on the reverse strand, counting down.
AGTTTGGCTGGCCTGGGGACTGCTGTGGGCTTGAGTCCTGGTCACGTTTGCATTTCGGCTGCCTTAGCAGGGAGGAGCTGGGTTTGATCACACAAGGGTCGACATGTGTCCGGTGTCTCAGCAGTACTCTACCACGTGCTAAAAGAACAGACAAGTCTTCTCATCCTTCTCTGAGAAAGCAGCTCAGTGCCTCTTGCTGCTTTGCCTACCAAAGCACCAAGGCGTACTCCCCCTGGGAAAACAGGTGTGTGGTATCAGTGAGAACTCGGCATCAGGCTGAGCTTGGTGTCTTTTAAGCAATACTGTCATAAGCYACACCTCTAGTTTTAATCGGCTGGCTAAAGCAAGTCATGTTTTCAGTAATATGGGTGCACCCTTTAACACTACTGTCACTTCATCCATGTAAACAGAAGAGGTTAGCCTACATAATAGTTGAGTCAAACTTCCTGGGATTAATTGATCCTTTACAGGTTTTTACAAACTGACACTACATATTCATTTGGATCATATCTGCTCTGTACCATGAATTTGACCCTTCTCTAGTAGTTCCTGACTTTGTCATTGTATAGAAATAATGCAATTGCTACTCTACAGAGTACTAAAGGGAGAAATGGCTAATTTAGACCTGACTTGCCACAGCCTCTTCATAGGGCAAAAGGTTCAGAGTACAGAGCAGAACAATTCTGGGCATGTTTGGGGAAGATCTTGCTTTCAAGGTTGTTGTTTCATTCAGTCCAATTACATAATTCAAAGCATTATACAGGAAGCATCTTATTAGGTGTGGTCAACCACATGGCTTGATAATTTACATTGAAGATGTAGATTCCGGAGTTCGGTGTTTTTGTAGGCCCTGGAAACTTGTCAACTCTGTTCAAAGCTTTTGCTAGGTGGAAGCTTTTGCCTTGTTCAAGTGCAAAAGAAATCAGAATAAAGGCTGCGAATGTACAAGTTAATTAGCTGCAGGGTGAAGACTTGCATGAAGTTATTTTTCATTGAAATATAATTTAAGAAACTTATTTCTTCCCCAAATTGGGTCTGGTTCTTAATTAAATCAGGATTAAATTGCCTAAGATGAAGTTAAGGGAGATCAGAATGAAGTCCAGGATACTAGCAGGTAGCAAATAAAATTTTATCCTTCTTTGGACTAGGTAAACACAATAGCTTCTTGCTGCTTTAAAACCAGACACTGAAACACTGAAGGGTGACGAATGCTACCTCATGATCTGTGATCAATCATATTATGAGGATACACAGAGGACAGTTACCATAGAAAAGAGACTTGCATTAACTTGTTTGTATGCTGAAGCCCAATTAAGCTGTCTTGGATATTTGAGTCTGTATTGTTCCCCCCCAACACCTGCAACGTTTTTCTTCTACCACTTATAGAGAACGGTGAAAATGGTGTGGAAGGAAGAAGAAAAATATTCATAATAGGAAAACTTAAACTTTCTAAGAGCATTGATAAATCTAGAGGGCTGAGTATCCGGAAAAAAAAAAATCTTAACAGTGACATTTTGAGGAAGTATTTCAGTTTTGCAAAATAAGGTTTTTATGCAATGAAAAGCTAAATGGAATATTCTAGCAAATATTACTTAAGTTTTCCAAAGACTCAGGAATGTCACCTATTTGAACAGACTCATCTTTACTCTCAGTAGGGTAATTTAGTCTGCACTGAGCTGCATGTAGCCTGCTACCGCTATTTGAAATAGCCAATATTTCCTTCTTCTGTACAGTCATYAAAATCAATGTGTTGCTCTTTAATTTATATTCCTTTGTAATGGATTTTTCAAYGTGATACCTAGGTTTTTAGAGATCCTGTTTCTAATTGCAGTGGGAGATGAGTCCCAAAACCAATGCCTTTTTCAGACATTTATAATGGAGAGAACAGGAAACACTGCTTTCTAATTTTAGAGTGTTGGTATTAGCCTATCATTACTGTTTCTGATAGTTTTATTTCTAACTTTTTTCATGAACACCAGTGCAAATCTGTAATATTGTGTATRTAAGTATGCATAAATAATAAATGTATCATTAATATTCAGTCCCTTTCATGAATAATACATTATAGAAAACACATTTTAAAGTCCCTGTAATACCACAATACAAATAAGAATAAAGATATTTTCAAAGATTTATATACCTACCTAATTTAAACCCATAAATAATCCCAAATTGACTTGGTTACTCATGAATTTAGGATAATAGACAAGCCTCAGGCTTTGCAGGATTGGGGTCTCAAATAATTTAATGAAGAATTGGGGGCAGATTCTGATCTAATTTTGAATCAACTGCATTGCCCTAGTGTAACGCAAAAGATTTGTCAAATGCATATTTTGAAATTTCTTTTGCTACTCATCCCAAAGAAAAATCTAAGAACTGAGTAATTACTGCGGAACAGAAAATATAAATTTCTTGTCCAGAACAAAAAGGAAATATTTTGTTTTAATATAACATGAGTATTTGAATGCTTTTCATGAACAAAAGGATGTGAACTTGCTAACAAGTACTCAGCTGTGAATGATGTTGTACAAAAGGGTTCAAAAGTGGAAAAAGGCCATGGTGGGCAACCTGCTCCGAAGACAGCTGCTGAATCCCAAACGAAAGGAGCCAAGAAAAAGAAGTCGGAGAGTCCCAAGTTAGGACACAGTACATTTAGCAAACTCTTTAGGCATAAGGTCTGTATGAAATTCTAGCAAGAGCAGAATCCTGAGCAGTAACAGATGGCTCCTGTCACAGAATGAAGTATATTTAATTGGTAACTGAAATCAGAATCTGGCCAACTGTTCAGCACTTTGAAAACTAATGGCGTGAGCATTTCTGTACCATGTACTATAAAAACAGTATTTTTTAAATGGGAAATGTTTCTTATGTATACCATCTGTGAATCCAGGATTCTGAAAAATTCCTCTAAGCTTGTGTTACATGCCTCCTAGTTACTCTTACTAACTCTAACTATACCGAAACACTTTAAAAAGAAAAAAAAAAGCAGGTACTGACAAACAATGAATTATGCAAATATGTGCATCTCCTTCAATTATAAGACAAGTTTGAGAGCTCAATCCAGCTATGGTTAAGTCCATAAGATCTACATTGACTTGACATGCTGAGTCATGTGGTTAAAACTAGGGCTTTGCTGAACTTGGATGCTGAACTGATATGGAAGAGAAGGCTGGAAATAGGAAACTTCCATCAGAAATACTGACTTTTCCCTGAAAACATAGTAAAGGAATAATAATTCAATTCTGAATTTAGTTTGGAAGGAAAATGGGTTTTGTCTTTTGTGGATGCTTTAGAAGTTGAGAAACACATTTTTCATGCAAGTATTTGCTTTATAGAAAATATTAACTTATGAGAAAAGTCCCTGAAAACTTTTCATCAACTTTGGACTCAAGGTCTTCCATGAGCATCAATACTTATTCTGAAGAGGATAATATATTTAATGATGTTCTGTGGCAGTGAAGCAAAGAACAGCTTTTTAGCCTGAAGAATGTAGAAGCACAGCCCCTTACACCAGGGGAGGAAAATAATTAATATTTATTGCTCATTCAAAACACCCACACAATTTTTGGTGAGTAGGGGTCTTTATAATCAGGAGTGATATTAGCAAGACAGAGGGAAGCTGAGATTTTCAAAACAAAAGTTCTTTCCACTGTCTTCCCATATTTGAGAAAAATGTCATTGTGTATCACCAAAGGAATAATCTTTCCAATGCACTTATGACTACAGTTCTTCCCAACARCTTAAAATACTTAAGATACCATTTTATATCTATTGCATCTGTAACTAATTTTGACATTTAACACATTTAAAATGTAAATTACTTGTTCATCATTAACTAGGGCTTCCTTTTAGGTATAAACATGACCAGCTAACATCTTTTTAAGATGCTAAGCCTCTTCTTAAAAAAAAAGAAAAAGAAAAAGAAAATTTAAGAGACAAGCTGTTGGAAGAGGTGATAGTTTTTCATTAGGCTAATCGATAGAATTTTAAGTACTTTTCTTTGGGTGTGGAATGAAAGCAATTATCTTGAAGGAAAGCAACAACTCTGTAACTGGATAACTTGTCATCAAACTCTCACTGTTTTTGAGTAGAGGGTTTTTTGTAATTTCTAAGCTATTTACATAGCTTTCCCTTTCCAGATACAAAATGCAGAAGCAACAGGTGTGTGGGGGGGGTAATCATGTGTGACATACAATAGTAAAGGAGATAGGTTAAAAGGCAGTTAACGGTTTGCCTGTATGGCTGACTAAAAGTGGAAATGCAAATCAGAGTGCTGAGGTGACAGGCAAGTCCTGAAGTTATCACTTCTAGTAAGAAAAAAGGATGCAGTTCTATCTATCTTCCTTCATTTGAAATGCCTTATCATGATGTGCTGACTAGGTAATGAATCACTTTATTTGAAATTATCATTATTTTAATTATATCTATGTAGTCATATTTAATTTTAAGCACTTCACCCTGTTGCTTCTCAGTATGTTAAGAAAAGACTATTAGCTTAAAGAACAACAACAGAAACATTGTTTTTCAGTGTCCTGTGTTTTTATAAATACTAACTTTAAAGCAACCATACTAAGACTTGTAAATGTTGTTTTCAAACAGCAACATAGATCCTATTATAAATCCATACCATAAGTCTGATGCAGTGGGATTTGGCCATTCAACCTTAAAGAATGAGTTTGGATGGGATTTGACCACTGAGTCTCTGTGCATTCTACTACTTCCATTTATATATGTTGTCTTACACTGCAGGCTGGTTTTGCAGTATAACTGTACTGACTTAAGGGATTTTAACTGGGAAGAAAAGGGTTAATCAGTTATTTTCAGCATTATTACTGAAGCCAGCTTGTGGCATTACACTGCTTTTTACCACTTGCTCTGGATCTTGTTCAGTAGAGCTAACCATAAAAAAGTTCTTGGCTCCTGCAAAATAGCTCTCACCTATTCTTTCAAGAAGTCTCCAAGGAGTGTGGCAGGCTGCCTAAATGCAATCAGAGCACCCTGGTTTTACTTTGGTTTGTGGCTTGCTGCTCCTCTTTCAGTACTAGCTTGGCTGCATGTTAGAGTCAATAGATGCCGATCCATATCACTAGCTAGAAATGAGTTCAACAAACTAGATTTCTTCTAGCTTCCTATTTTTGATAAAACTAGAAGACATACTTGAAGAAACAACAAAAAACCCTGTCCACTCACAGAAGTGTAAATTTAAGTTTGGGGAACGGAATAAACAATCCTCAAGCGCCCGGAGAGCTGCTTTTTGCAGAGCTGCACCTCCTGCCTCTGCATTATAAAACCATTGCTGTTCTGTGCCCTTCATTCCCAGCCACTAGATCTATGCAGTCTTGCATCTCCTGGAGTATCTCCATGCAACATGGGGCTGCTGGGTGACAGCATACAACCAGGCTGTGTTGCCTTCTCCCTTTGCGCAGCTGTACTGCCAACTCAGAAGGCAACAGATAACCTTCTACATTTGCATTTATCTTACAGTTTGAATATATACAATGCACTGTGAAGCTCAGCCGTAAGAACTGATAAATGCTCATGTATATTTTTATTATGTACTTGTTTACAACATGCAAAAAATATTAACTACAGCTTAATGCAGAAACTGAGAAAAAAGCAGGCTGTAACAGGGCCCAATATAGCCACAAATCCATCCTGAAAAAGTGCTTGTATCAGATCTTTAAAAATGAAAGGGCCTCTTCAAAGAGGTTAGTAAATGGCAGCTATATTTGCTAACCTGCTGTGTAGCACGCATCTGCCCATGTTTCATATTCCAGAAAGCAAAGTTTCCTAATTTGAAGGCACACTTTAGCATGTCCATGACTGGAATACAATTCTCTCAGTGGAAAAGACCTGGCTCATAAAAATTTCTGCCAATATCTTAAAACCCTGTGTAATGTCTTACCTGTGGAAACTGGAAATATATGTATGTTTTCAAAGAACAAGTTGAGAACTGTAAACACACCAGAGTGAGTACAAAGCAATTCAGCACAAGGCTCCAAGTACCTACAGGTAGAAGGACACAAGCTGACAGTCCCTTTAGGTCAGGTAAAAGGCAGCCTTGCTTCTGTTAAAAGATCAGTTTCCATGGTTGCAGGAGCCAGGACTTCCACAAACATTCACTAAAAATAAAATAATTTGTGACACAGACAATTCCTGAGCTGTATAACTATGAGGGCTGGCATTGTCAAAAATGGACTTGTCTTTGTGTTTTTTTTCCCTACAGACTGCAAAAGAAGCCCGACAGACGACTAATACCAAAGTAAGTGCGATGACTTGAGTTATCTGTGTGATTAATGCAGTCGAAATGTAATTACTCTCACTCTTCTTTTCAGTCTGAAAGACAGTGTTTTAATTTCATTATCTGTTTATCATCTCTGTTGTGAAGGGTGGGCTGCTATTCAATTTGCTTCCTCTCTTCAAGATGTTACTTCATTCAAAAGGACAGGGCAATGCAGCTTGTAAGGGGATGTGGTTAAATCCACCTTATTGCTTTGTACATCTTGCGCAGCGGCAGTCCAGTGCGGACTTGCCTCTTGGCCCAGCTGACGCCTGAATGTGCTCCGATTTTCCTGTCGCTTACACATTTCCAACAGTGCTGTAATTGCCTATGTGTTTGTTTTTAGAGCACCGAACAGCAGCCTGTTACCTCTGTAAAATCAGAAAAAAATGCTCCATCCTCTCAAGAGGCTCAAACAACTAAACATAGCACAAAAGCCCCTGAACCCGCAGCTCAGCAGCAGGCAGCAGCAGCAGCTACTGAAGCACCCAAAGAGCAGACTAAGGAGAAAGTATCATCCGCTCCCATGCCTCTGAGCAAACTCTTTCGGAAAAAGGTATGTCTGGATTTCAGAGTTGATGCACTCCACGGTTCCCTCTTCATGCAGAGCCTAGAGTTACTGCTGGGGGATATACTCATAATAAAGCAGTCAAATCTGGAAAGCCAAGCACAGCCAGAGTGTTAAATGCATGAGAGGCAAAAACGATACATGCAGTTAGTAATGCGTACAYGAGTCTTGGGCAGTCATATATACACACAGCTAATAACAGCAGTTTGGCTCCTCTGGAAAAGTCCTATAAAACCACAGTCTTTTAAAGCTGTCTGTAGTATTTTTAAATGATATTATGAAAGGTGGAGTATTAATCTCTGTTCAGTTCAACATACTTGTTTAAAAATCCCACAGAGATTGTGTTATTCTTTACCAAACTATATCAYTAACAGAAATACAGCTGGATATAGTTTAGAGAGATATAGTTTTTATGAGAACTGCTTGACTTAGTTCTACATGTCTGAAAACCTGGATTCTGGTGTGCTTATCTTTATTCAGTAAAAAGAAGTTTCAAACAAGAGTGGATCAACCTGTAAGTTTGGGAATTAAGGCTGACTGCTTGGGAAGACACATTTTTTCTTYGGGTTAAACAACAATTTTCTTTTAAAGTAGGACTAATTTTGAAAACATGCTTCCTATTTCCCTGATTTTTTGTGGTTTAGAAAGGCTTGTTCTGAAGGCTTGCTCTTCTCTCATTTAAGGGAAGAGCTGTATTGAACTTAATCACTTTATTTTGAATAACTGCTTTCCAGGGCTTCTGCTCAAGTTCAAATCCCAGAAATGAAATACTTCCAATAAGCAGATGCTGGCTGAGGGCTGGCCTTTGAGCTTCTTTAGCTGTATTTGCTCTGCTGGGTAGAGATACTGAGATACAGTTTGAGTACGTTACATGCTCTAAAAAACTAAAGTGTTTAGATATTTACAAAGTGAACAAACATAATTTGCTGGTTTCATTTCATATCTAAGCTTGAAATAGTTGTTATTTGGAATTTAATCTCCTGTGGAACTAGGTGAATCAGGTATTTATAATGACAAGAGACCTGTAAATAAAGTGTAGAGGGAGATTTTTCACATAATTACCATTGCTACAGAAACCTCCTCCAGTGTCTGCATAATCTGGCTCATTTGAAAACTGAGATGGGAAGCAGGATGTATGACAAACATCAGGACGAAATAAGGAAGAAAAAATAAGCTCCTTTGGCAAACAGCCATAAGTATTCTTGGTGTAAAACTGAGAGTAACGAATCCGGTCTGAGGTTCAGTATTTTCATAATGAAGTAACAAAGCCTTCTGTATTTGAGAAAGAAAAAACATGGAAGAAGGGAAAATAACTTTTCTTGCATAAAAATAGTGAAAATCATTTCTGTGCAGGAATGGGAGGTAAAAAATGTTATGAATCTGGTAAGGTTCTGGTAAGATTTCAAAATGTTATTTTGAAAGATTAAACCAAACAAATGCAGTATATAGGTATTTCACTGCTCTGTATAACGTAAATTCTACCAGCTCCCCATATACCATTTTACAACTAAACTACGTCTAGATAACTACCCTATATCTTTTTACCTTACAACAATCTTCACTAAAGTCCTAGGAACTCAAACATCTCAGGGTATAAACCTTTTACCAAAATCCCATGTTGTATTTCTCTGCTGTTCGTTCTAACGCTAGGTTTAATTTATCCTACATCATCATTAAAATAAAGATGGTTACCTCAGAGGATGGGAAGTGTTGTAGAGAACTCTCTATAACTTAGCGTAGACTTTGGTTGCCACTGAAAATACTAAGGGTTAGTTAAATCACTGTACTCAAATACGCTAAACTACATGAGTGCATGAAGTCTGACTTTGAACTTTGCAACACGAGCCATTTCTGCTTACTTTGAACTTCTTGGATCTGGAAGTGTCCTGAGAYAAAATGTTTTTATGAGATTTCTGGAATAACTTTCTGCAGCAGAGAATTGAATTTTAAGTATTTAAAAACACAGAAGCTACCTGCTTGAGTGCTGAGTTTTTACCCATAAAAGACTGATGTTACTTTACTGGATTTTCTTGACAGAGAAGAATATTATATTTCCTTTGATGAGAGRCCTTGTTGACCCAGTCAGCTTGAGGCTAAAAAAATGAGGATAGATGTAAAAAAGTTCTTAGACTACAGGGTAGACTCAGACTCAGCTTGGGTTGAGGGTTTTTTTGTTTTGTTTTGTTTTTGTTTTTTCCCCCTGCAATGATTTTACCTTGCATTCTGGCACCCTTAATGTACTGCTCTTTTGCTAGGTTAGAAAGTCAAAGACAGCAACTGTTCCAAATAGGTGTATAACTCACACTAATGTGTAGTTTTTCTTTTGAACTAACAAACAGCAACCACAACACTCAATAGATCTGAGATTCAGGTCTAACTTCTCCCCTTTCAGGCAACCTCTCAAATATCTATCTTCTGACAAGGTTTCACTTCAAAGTATTGCTAATGAAGTGCCTGTCAACACATTGCAGTTAATGCTGCTGCTTTGACTAGAGATGAATAAATATGTAAAAGAAAAAAAAAAGAATTCTTATTCAACTCCTCAGATGAAAACCACTTCAACTGTATTTGTCCCATTTCCTGATCAGTCTGCCTAAGAATTTCATAAAAGTGTTACTCAAATATTTGTCATATTAGCATTTCTTTTACTAAATGCTAAAGAATAATAACAGAAAATTACATTTAGCAATGTAATGCATTTGTGTTGGAAACCCGGTTCCAAGACCTTGTACATATCTGATCAGGACAGAGAAACATGACACATCATCTATATCTGATCAAAGCATGCAAATAAACGCCAGAGGGAAGTTATTCAGGGAGTATCATTTACACTCCTCTGTGACTCATCTTTAAAAGTGGATATATTTGAAAAAAATAGAATTTTAAGCTGTTGCAATTCTATTGCCATAAACACAGCAAAATCACACGTTTTACTAAGGAAGAAAAATTTATGCCCTGATAATGCACACAGCAACCTGGCTAGCTGTTAAGAAAAGCAGAATAACACCTTTTATTGGTGAGCCTGCAACCATACTCTGCCATAGGAAAGAAAAGATAAGTATTTGGGTGGAGTGTGTGAGATAAATGTTAAAATTGTCCAGGACTCATCTAGTTCCTGAAGTAGTTCATCTGCTTCCATCCTGAGATATACCACTTCAAAGGCAGGAGAGAATGGCATTCTGTCCATTTTTTGCTGGGTAAATGGCTGAAGAAACCTCAAAGAGAATTCAGCCTGGTGCAGGGAGTAAGCAGTGGGCTTTTGAGGGCCAGTTCACAAACTGTCTGATTTTAATCACGATTGCTGGTATACCTGCCATCCTTGCAGCCGGGAGGGGCCTTAGCCTCTTCAACCCACTGATCAAGACCGATAGGACTTGCGAGTCAGAACCATRTTCCAGTTCAGTTTACAGATCCAGTGCTTTTTTAACATAAGCTGACAGCATTGACCAATACTTACTGGGTACTAGTCTCTGAACTGTGATAGCTCAAGGTCTGCTGAGTGGCATCTTCTGCCAGCAGCTGCAGGTGGCAGGATGCCCAGAGCAGACGGCTCTGCATACCAACAGGGAGGTCCCAGAGAGCACTGCTGGGTGAAGGAAGGAGGTGAGCTGCCTGACTGCAGCAACCTGTCTTCAGCAGCAACCATGTGACACCAGGAGAGCACAAAGATGGGTGAAAGTCTCTCTAACCCTCCCCGCTTCCTGCCTGTGAGTTTATGAGAAGTAGGAACAGATCTCAAGCATAACTGTTCTTTTAAGTGGAAATTTTTTGAGTAAAAGGTCATTTCATTAAGATAAAAGAAAAGCTGCTTCATAAAGAAGATATGACCCACGAAAAATAGAACTGCATTTTGAGTCAGATGAACTAGAGTGGAGAGTGCCAAACTCAGACTACAGCACAAGACCAAAGCAGGGTACAGTGTTTACCTCAATGCTGAGGAAAGATGCAGCAAGCAAAAGGAAAAGTCATACCAAAGTTCTCCWGGTCACAAAATAAGTTACATTCTCATAAGGCAACGATTTGTATGGTCAGAAACTTAGACAAGCAAGTGACGTAGCAGCAGTTTCTGAAAACAACAGGAGGGCTTGTAGGAACCAGCATGAGGACTCGGAGCGGACAGTAACTTTGCACTGTAACTGTTTTAAGTAAGCTAACTACTAAAAGAAAATCAGGGATACTATCACTTAAGAGGTGGAAGAATGCTTCCCAAACACAGTGAAACAAAGAGCCTAGGAAAATACTCTTATAAAACAAAATGAGGGAAGATRTACTAAAATATTATTTTGAAAAAAGAAAAAATGATGGTAGTTCTGCAATAGGAATAACTGAGGATGGAGCTCATCTTACTTCAAACAAATGTTTCTTAAAATAGTATTCTAAGCTTGGCAAAGAGTGCATTCTTCCCCTTTTAAAAAAAAGAAAAAAGTTAAAATAAACAGCATTCTGTCTCTTTGGTGCATAATAGGAATAGCTTGCTGACTTAGGTAGAATTTATTACAATTTGTGTCTAAGTAAAATGGAGGCAGAATTTGGACACGTGCAATTTATAGGTATTAGGGATATAACTTAAGAAATGAAAACATGTATGTTGAACATGAATTTGATAGAGCTGGGCTGTTTGTAAATTAATATTATAAACAAATTGTAGTTTCTGCCTCATAGAACTAATCATGAAACTTAATACAAATTCTATTTTTGTCCCAGGTGATGTAGAGAGGAAACAGCCTGTTTCTCCAGAGAAGAGTTTAGGATAGTGCAACAACATTCAAAGTTTACTGACCAACTATCGTTGTCAGACTTTTCCTATTAAACTTCCAATTCCTCCCAAAGTCATCTTTTAATATCTCTGGAATGCATAAAAGGAAATCTTTCTCCTAGATTCCTAGGGGAGGAACGAAAATAAAAACCTCTGTTCTTTAAAAGTCAGAAACCGCTCTTATTTGGAAGGGAGGTTCCCCACTTTTGAAAGAATAGGCACAGCTATTCTCTGCATCTCTGAAGCGTGCTATGTACCACCTTTGTGCGTCATCAGTCTCCAACAATCTGCCATGTCGATAAGTCTTATTTGATGGGATTTCATGGTGTCTTAGAGTTTCATTTTGTCCCAGCATGTCTGAATAGCCTGTTCTGATTACATGAAAGTTGTGGAACYTCCAGATTTGGAGATATTCAAAACTCAACTTGAAAGTTCCTGAGCAATCTGATGTAATTGCTTTGAGCAGGAGGCTGGATGAGACCTCCAGAGATATCTTTTATGAATTTTGTGATCTCAGAAAAAAATTTGCAGGGTCAGATGATTCAGTCTTAGAGAGATATATGTGTATATAATAATAATTCCTATAGGTAATTGAAAGAAAATTATCATAAAATGTCATTTTTAATACCAAGCCTAAGACCTTAAACAAGATAACACATAGCTTCTGCAACAACTTCCATATGTCTAATAGAGCACAAAATTAAAATGAGTGCATAGGTACACCGGACACTTACATTTAAAAAAAATTGGCAAAATTAAGTATTCTAAAATATGATTTAAACTTTCTATGGAAATATGATTTAAGCTTTCTATGGTATCCAGCAAGAAATATATAAAAAAGTCACTGATTATTCTAAACAAATTAGTCGCTTTGAGTAGGTAACTATCACTTTGCTCTCTTCTTTAGACAGTGCATTTTAGTATTTGGCATTTCTCCCCAGGACACATTTGTTATCACTAGTGRCACTAAAGCCATTGCATAGACATAGCTTGAGAGACAAAACTCATTTGGGTTGCAGCTGTAACAGCACAGTGGTAATATGATCCCAAACTGTAATCTTTGAATGATGAGCTCCCAGAAGCTAGGTTGCTGCTTTATCGAGCCACTGTTTCAACTCATGCAATGAATCACTTCCTTCAAGAAAATAGATGGTGAATTGATTATATGTATGTGTGAATGAGGCAGAAATATAGATTAAAATTATTATAGATTGATTATCTCAGAAATGTTCATAAATATAAATTAAATCTATAATCCCATGGGGAAGGGGGCTGTGCCGCAGTCATCTCAGGCAGCAGGGGGCAAGGAATATTTATTCCCTTGTTGTTTTTCTTTTCCCCAAAAATCCCTGTTTATTTCATCCACAAAAGAAAAGGAGTAAAGAACAAAATGGAATCTCTGAGGCTGCTGTAGAAGTCCACAGTGAGTCCCCATCTTATATGTGGTGTGCAGTCCTGGTCCCCCCAACTCAGAAAGAATATAGTAGAACTAAAAGGTATAATAATGAGAGAAAAAATGCATTAAGGTATTGAATGGCTTCTGTATGAAGAACAAGTATATAAATTAAGGTTTTCCGGCCCAGAAGAGAGTTGTTCGAAGGGAAGATGACAGGAATATAGAGTGACTACTGTCCCATAAAAAGGTGAACAGAAGAAATCAGTCATTGTTTCTCAAAATACAAGCAGTAGAAAGTATCAAATGAAATTATCTGATGACAAACAAAGTACTTTTCAAAAAAATGCATACTTTAGCTGTGAAATTAATTGCAACAGGATGCTGCTGGATGTCAGAAGTTGACATTAACTCAGAAAGTGTTTAGCTAAATTTCTGTAGGAAAAATCCATCAAGGACTATTAAACAAAAGATACTACATAGGAATCACTGAGTTGAAGATGACTGGAAAAGTATACGAGGGCAGTATTACTGCAAGCTTGCACTGTAGGAGGCATACATTTTTGGTCACTCTCAGAGTCAGGATATTGCACTACAGTGAATCTTTAGTCCTGCCCTGTAAATTCTTCTCATGTTCTTCATGTGGGTAAAATTAATTTTGTCAAAATAATCATGAATGCATCAAAAGTGAGTTCCTGTAAGTACATGTAAAGTTTGTGAAATATAAATATTGTGAGATGTATTTACAAGTTCTCTTCTACAGTAACCACAGTATATATTTAAGTCGTTACTGTGCTATACATTTAAGGAGCCTGTTTTTGAAATGCCAATACCTAACTGTTCTATTTGATTCACTATTGAAGGCTGAGAGTGTAACTTATCCTGCTTTTAGAATGTATTGCACCTTTCTGCACTAGGCTGCAAAATGACAAAGGGCTTGTTTCAGGTCAAATTACTTGGTTATTAGCATGATAATAGCTCCTTCTTTATAGAAGAAAGGAAGACACTTCTCTATATAGTTACAGTGGGATGGGAATTAATTAGGGATTCCTGAAGGCATGGAAGAAAGTGTTATATGCCAGGACATTTATAAAAGGCAAAAGAGTTAGCTAAGGAAATGTGTATTTAGCCTCCAGCTCAGCTGTGCCACTAAGCCTACTAGAGCAGATACGTGCCCCCTGTTCGTGTATTCTGCACTGCACAGTTTCTGTTGTTCACTTAAATACATTGAGCACTCCCAGGATAGCCTTGAAAAGGCTGTGGAATGGAGGTATGCAGGAGATTAATAAATAAATCTTAGGGGGATCCATATTTCAGAGGAATTTATAAGCTGCATGCCTCTGGTTGAAGTACTATTCTAATAGAAGGAACTTTTCAGTAATACACAAAAGCTCAGCAGGACCCAAAATCTTTATATAGAGACAAAGTTGTTGAGTTCTCAGTAGGTTTTCTTGAACTCAAATGGGGGTCAAGACTATGCAAGAAAGTCTCTGTGACCCATGAGATTAGGTGAGGTAATAGATGAGCTATTTAACTACCCTGTACCTCAAGAAGTCATTTATATCTTTGCAACTGGAAAAGGAAGCTAGGGCTGCTGATGTGACAGCCTCAGAACACTGTGGCTGTGATGTTTTGCTTCCATATTTCACTCTTTAAGAAGGGTGCTAAACAGAGTTTTAACAATTAATAACGTCTACAGTGTTGTATGTAGTTTCTCTTCTTAATTATTTAATACTATTCCTGCTCTTATGTGCAAACTCCTGGGCATGATCTTTCTCTCATTCTTACTGGTTTTACTTAAGTGTCATCTACTCCTGGCTCATAACAGTTTAAGTGTTGATAATTTCATTTAAATTTTGCTTTAAACTGTGACCAAAGAGAAATGATAGTGTTTGGGAAGTGGTGCCACAATTCAAGAAAGCCTATTTCTTTAATTTAAACAAGTATTTAAAAAACTACTGGTTTATACTTGTTATATATTTTCTTGAATTGTGATGAACTGATTCCTTAAGAACCTGTACAGATGTAGTGAAGTCCTGAGAGAATGCTGTCATACCAATTTCACTCCTTTGGTACCAACTCACTGCATTTCTGACACACTGTGATTGTAACTTCTTCAAAAAACAAAACCTCACTGATTAAGTCTGAATGTTTTTTCTGCATTCTTAATATTTGCCAAAAATAACACCAGAACCCATCGGATGAAGCAGAGATTGTAAGCAATGAAAAAGCAGACACGTCTTTAGAAGCAGTGGCTCCTGATAAAGATGAGAGTAAAAGCCCAGAAGCTTCAGAAGTGAAACCTAGAAGAGAAGAAATTAAAACCCCCAAAGCAAACCTGAGGAAATTTTTTAAACTGGTAAGCAGGGCATTGTGAATGTCAAGATTTTAGAGTGACATGCTCATTGCAAGTTTGGGGGTGGTAACTTCTGAAAATTTTTCAAAATAAATATGTCTATATGAGTACAGGTGTGAAGCTATGCTTCCAAATCACGGAGCCCATTTCCAGAAGGGTATGCATGTGTTTGATCTCACAATTCTGAAAATACTTGCTTCTCTCCTTCCACTGGCAGTTAGTGTTGCTGAAGAAACCAAGGCCTCCCTGCTCTTGCCCTGAGCCTGCTGTGTGCGAGGCRCTGCAAGTCCCCCACTGCTCATTTTGTGTTCTGTATCTCCCTCTCGTGGCTCTTCCAGGAACGTTCATGGGGCTCCCACAGCTCCCACCACCAGCCCATGAGTCTTTTAATTAACTCCAGGGGGCCCTGGCCCATTTTCTGCTGTCAAGGTGGTGTAGCGCAATTCACAGAGGTCTTGATCTATTTAGCRTTCTTGACTTCCACTCTGGAAACCTCATTCCTTTACTTTCACAAACCGCTTCCAGTAGGTGATGTGAGGCTTAGGGAGTCTGCTCCTAGAGGAAACCACCTACTATTAGCCGCTAGTACCAAACGTCCCTGTACGCTGTAAATCCTGTGCTTACTTCAGGGAGCCACATTTTGAGTAGTGAAGCCCTCTTTGGCAGCTTACGCTAAGTTAGCTGAACYGGTGCATGATACGATATAACTGCTGCTTTAAAGATGTTATCAGGTAGCTGACGAAAGACACAAAATAGAATCTAATGCTCCCCAAAAGAAAGCGGGGGGGGGGGGGGAGAAAAAGAAAACTATTCAAACATAGCGGTTGAGGTGATAATGTGGCTGGTATCTTGTTGTGGTTAAATGTATGAACTACTATCCTGGCGAATTTGTGTACAGAGTATTGTCTTGCTGTCTTTTGTAACTACTGTAACTTCCTCAAAAGAGCCTACAGAAGCGGCCAAGAAAGGAAATAATCCAAGCCTAGAACTAACACTTCTCTGTTTAAACTGTAACAGGCCTAAGGATTTATATAGCAATTTATCTTATTTTGGCAGGTTTGCAAAGGAGTATGAAAAAGATTYGTATTTTTAATCAGTGTCGTTTTAATTTTAGGCAGCTACGTGGTGWAGGAGTCAGAGTAGGTTACTCATTAAAATGTGAAGAACAATTTCCTCTAACACTATATAATAAATAGCCCAAGTTGCCTGTATACTCAGGGGTACGTGCATATACAGCTGAGAACAGTCACATTGTCAAGGGTTAAAAGCCATGAAGCAGACCCTGGAATGTACAGGTGATCCCCCAAATCCTGATTTTTTTTTTTCCCTACTTCCAGAAGACTACACTGTGGCTTTTACTCTTTTAGGTTTTTGGTAGCCTCAGCGCAATGCATGATGGGTGCATTTCCTTTTTTCCCCCTCCAAGTTACTTTACCACACAGCCATTCTGGTGTATTTGAGGATCTAAGCTAAAATTTTTTAGATCGGCCAAGAAATTGTGCACCCTACATGCATTTGATTACAAAGGACACTTAGCAAAATTAGTATATTTGGAATATCTCAACTTTATTCCTAAATCCATGCCTTTGCAAGGGGCCATGTGGCCATCCTGCATAGAAGTTTGTCACCAAAACATGTTAGAAATGCAGAAGGTGAATCAGGAGTAATATGTACCAAATAATAAATCTGAGGCGACCATGACTTCAAATCATGTCACCCTACAAAAAAAAAAAAAAAAAAGCACTGCGTATAAAATAAAGCTGTGCTCCACACCCATCTTAGTCATCACGGAAAAAAAAAGAGAACTGTGTAACAGAGTGGTAGCTGTAACACTCTTCTAATCAGAGCAGGGGTTTAGTTCAGATTTGGCCTAGAAAGAGAGAACTAGAATTCAGACAAACACCCACCCGCATGGGGAACAGAACTATATTACCTGTATAACTGGTCTTGCAGCTTTATGAATCCTTTTGTGTTGATTTACTCTACTTTTCACTATCAATTCCAAACAGATCCTAATTATTTTAATACATTTATAGTCCTTGAAGTATGTCCCAAGTAGTTTCCAGTGAATAACTCTTGGATTATTGGATACTTGCCATCCTGTTGCATAGAATCCTAGCTATGTAGCTGTCATACAGCTATGTGCTGTCTGAATGGTCACCTGTCTCAGTATTACTCTTTCTGATTCCTGAAGGCACACAGAAGGATTTTAAACCACTCCTAAACAATTAGCCTCTGTAAAGCTTTTGAACTAATTATTACACATGCTGAAAATGAATGAAATGTTTACAACTGCAAAGTGTTTGCTGGCTTCTCCAGTTACACCTTCATCTCCCTTCACAAAGTCTTGATTTCCTCTCAAAAGACTATGTAGAGAAAACAGGAAAAAGTTCTAGCACTGTGGGGACAACAGCTGGGATGAGTACTGTAGAAAGAAGTTTAACAGGGCTCTCTTGGCCCAGAATAGCTATATTGTCAGACTGTACTGGAAGGTATAATTTCCACTCAGAAATGGTCTGTCTCCACTGTACTTTTCTCTTGAGGTCTGGCAACCCTGCRGTAATAGCCATAAACTGGAGGCATTCCTGAGCCAGCTTTTAAATAACTAGCTCGCATCCTGGTAGCTGTGTAATTCTGGCACCATGGAGCTCAGAGCAGACTAATTTCCACTTTTTGTGGGCTGCCATTTGCAACCTCCCCAATCCTCATGCTAATATCATTAGTCCGCTTTTCATACTAACGCTAGTTAATCAAAAAACTAACTCAAACACATGAGACTTTACACTGCACTTCTGACTACAGCATGAACATAGATCTGGAGGAACACAGCAAGATGCCTGACACTTGACCGTTCCCTTTTATTTCCTGCATGTGTGTGAGGATCTCAGTCCTTAGCACCTATTACCTGAAGCATCAGGGATAAAATGATGACTTAACATGTTTGCATCTCTTCAACACGTCTAAAACTTTCACTTGCAAAACTGGACAAACCTCAATCAGTGCCTAAATGTACCTTCTGATATTCCATCTTACACGGGTGGATACTGTGGCAGGAGGCTTCTAGGGGTGTGGGAAATGCCTTGAAGAGATAGCAGAGCCTGTACAAAACGTGCCATCCATGTGATGCAGCTCACTGACTCATCTGGCACCTTCTCTCAGGAGCACTCCTCCTGGCTTGTTGCAGATGGAACAAGTGATGAATTTGTATAAGATAGGATCTTAACAAGCACAAGTGTTTAAGGTCTCTGAAACAACCGTGCTTGTCGATGAGGAAGTCCAGCAAATTCTGTCCCAATAAAACTCAAGCTCCTGTTTGGTGACATATTTTGTTGTTCAGTCTCCAATCCAGCGATAGATTGACTATTGCTCTGGTTGCTAAGAGAGACTGACTTAATTTTAAATTAATATGATTATCTACTGTGTTTCTCTTCTGCCTGCAGAAGATGATCTCAAGGTTTCTTATTTTATAAATTCTTGCAAAGACAGGAGACATTTGCACCTTACTTCCTTTGATATTAACTAGCTCCTTAAGTCAGGAAACTGTGTCCCTTCATACCTTCACATAACTGAATAAGCAGATATACAAGGGAAAGAAAAGGCAAGCAAGTTAGAAAACTGTTGGAGGAAATAATACTTTTTATACAGTGCATAGCACAATGATACTCTGTGCTACACAGTTTTAGTATGATTTAAAAAAAACAGAGAATAAAGATTGTCATTTTTGTTCATACTGAGAAAATCCACAGTTCTATTACACAGGTTAACGACTGAGATGCCTAAGAAAAGGCAGCTTATCTTCTTAAGAGTCAAGACTGGGATTCAGAAAATTAAGTTTAATTCTACTTCACAGTCTATTGCCCAAAAAGGCAAGCCAGTTATTCTCTATGTGCCTTGATATGGTTTGGGGATCAGGGGTATATTTAAGTTCTCATCAGTTTAAAAAAAAAAAAAAGAAAAAGGCAATTTGATGAAGATTTGTATGCTTAATTTTTGGTTATCAAACAAGATAGAAAGTCCCTGATTATTACATAACCCATAGAGTCCTCTCCTCCAGACAGGAACTGAAAGAAGCTATTACTGCCTGTGTGCCTAGTGGGAAATGCCCAGCATTACATGCGTTTTCATCAGTGCTCCACAGGATAGTTAGCAAAGTTGGAATTGTTACATGTTCTCAGTGAAGCTAAGGAGAAATGAGGTTTGTTCATGGTGGATGTAAATGAAAACTACAAAGTCTGAGTAGGACAATCTACCTTAAGTAGACTTAGAGAACGTCAGAAATACTTTTCCTCCTACAAAACATCCCTTCTGTAATACTCCAGCACTGGTCTTCTTCCTAACCTTGATTATTCTCCAGAATAGAAAGCATAGGCAGAAAACTACCTGCTGTTCAGCTTCTGAGTAGAATGTCTTGATCTGTTTAGGGATCTCTACACTCAAAGGAATCTTTAAATCATCAGATCACCATGGAGAAAGAAACATCAGGGCTTAGGGAAAGAAAAGTGACATTCTGCTCAGACAGTACCAGCACAGGCCCATAGCAATTAGACATTTAGATCCACAGCACTATAATTAATGGTGTTGATGTAAGGATAACCATTGCTAAAACTAGGAATATTTTACTCTGGATGAGGCAACGTGCATGTCCCAGGCTGCCTGCTGACTTGCTCAGTACAGATGTCCATTCTTAATTGGTATGAATTGTTTGCAATTGCAAGGGTCACAAATGTCATCACGGAGGCTGAAATGGGAGAGGGTTCGTATACTACAAAAGTTATTGGGAAATTATGGTAAGATATAAAGTATTAGTTTAAAGCCCTGTGTTTCAATGACAGATGAAGAAATATCACTGCTATTTTATCTAACCAGGCCACACCTTGTACATGAATATGAAATCCTGTGCTGCCACTTGAAAATGTCACTCATTCCTCATTAATCAAAATCAAATAGCTATCTTATATTCAGGGTGGGATACAACTGACCTGATGCAGATGTCTTAATAGAAACAGYTACACCTGAGCTAGTGACACAAGGCTCCCTTTAAGGACAGTGAGTAAGCACTTCTAAGGATAAAAAAAGTAAATACCTAGAATTGGTCAGATGATCTGAACCTGGAAAGTTCCTATTTTTCTCCACAGAATATAAACAGAGATGTGAAACTGGATAAGACAGATCCCTCCAAAATCTCTATTTTGAGATATTTTGTGGACACATTAAAAGCATAAAATGGCATTCTTTAAATTCAATGAGCAGAAATGTTAAGCTTAAACTGAGGTTCATACCTTTGTCTTCAACCACGAAATTGATTGACAGCACAGATGGTCTGAAATAGCACTGATCTCTGCAAATAAAATGTCCAATTTCTGGATTAATGAAAATACTCCYAAACTGAGTAAATCATTCTGGAATAACAACAAAGGCTATTTCCAAATTAAGTGCCTGCAGTTGTAGGACTTATTCTGCAACAGTTATGCTGGCCTCCTGCCTCACATAAACAAACTTTTACATAATGATTAGCTTTCTGATTCAAGAATAATTATTTTATGTTGTCCCACCTTAACTTCCATTCATTATTCACAAAAATGTAGCAAGTCTATTGCCTGACCCCACCCTTCTCCATTTAAAGATGTGCTGATCCACCCCTATTGCCACAGAAAACACTTCCAGGAACTCAGCAGCAGCAATCCTAAAYGATCAAAGCCAAAAATAAGAAGTTAGCAGTGCTTCCGAACGCAATCCTTACAATCAGCAGGTAAAGCTTCACTGAAAGCAATAGGGAACTTTGTCTAGGTAAGGTCCACAAGGCCTTTACTCTTCTGTGTTCTTCCGGTGAAAACTCAGAGCAATTATTAAAGGTTGGCTAAAGCTGTTCTTTTTTTTAAAAAATAAAAGGTAGCAAAGTGGTTGCTCTTAGAGCGCAAACTTTCTTAACATCATTACATTTCTCTGAAGGCATTTAAAGAGTCACTGAAATAGAAACGCAGACTAGATCTTATCGCAATACATCTTCATACACTCTGGAATGTGTTACTAGCCTGTAATGTTAAGACAGACCACACTGTGCTTCCTCTCCTCCATTTCTACAGCCTCTCACACAGATAAAAACTGTCATGAGCATAAGCATGCAAGAGACCGAGCAAAGGCATGTTCCAGAAGGAGAGTATTTTTTCTCACAATTTGTGACAAGCAATGAATTGTCATAGAGTCAGTTAGTTTTTTATCATGCTGCTGCTACATATTAATTTTGCATGGTTTTATAGGAAAATCAGATGCTGAAACAGATCCTTGCAGTAACATTATACATAGGATCAAGCTGATAATGTTGTGCTGCAAATAACAAATCTACAAGCTGCAGAAAACCACAAATCCGCCTGATCTGTCTTTAGAGMAAAAGTCATATCCTTTCATTGTTTTCATTGAACTTATGCAATGCAAAATGACATTTAAATTCAGGCACTTTGAAATTCTGGAGTTTATTTTATGCTTTACTACTCTGTGGCTTAAATGATACTCAGGAGAATACCATGTTGAATCCTCTAACACGCTTCTAAACTAAACATGCACATACTATCCCTTTTGTTTCTTTTATATTACTAACAAAATCCAATCTCATTATCACAGATCTTGTAATATTCGCTCATTGAGCCAGTTTTGTCAAACAGGTTTTTGTTATTTTTAAGATACATACAGGGGATCATATGTTAAAAACATATTTTAGAGTCAAGATTTGCTTTGAATGACCTGCCTGTGCTATAGCCTTGGGATCTGCTTTGACTGGCTGGGAAAAGTGGGCACCAAGAAGAGCTGTTACCCTGATGCACATATTCATTTGAGAGAGAAGGCATAAACTGGAAAGTGAAAATTGGGAAAAATGGATGCCAATGACAAAATGTAAAAATATATCCATGAAACTGAGTAGGTTTTAATTATTTCCTATATGCACTTAACATGATGGTTAAATAAAAAGGAAGTCCCACTAGATCTTATAAGATAGTGTTGTCTCTGAAATGCAAGGAAAAGCTCTTTTCTCTAAAAGAAAGGGTTGATAGCACTATCTTGTTTATCAGATGTTATGATCTCTGGTCCACTGAGAGCCTATTCATATTTCTCAAGCCTAAATGGGAAAATTGCCTTCAAAAAGACAATCATGTCACATAGAAATGAACTGGCAAAAATCTACCTTAGAGATGTGGGTATTTCAAAAATGTCAGTAGATACTCTGAAATGTCTGGTTTTGTTTTAGTGTTGTAAAGAACATCCTTAAATCGAACCTTGCTTTRTTTGATTCATGTGTGTTTTCATATTGAATTTATATTTAAACCAAGAACCTAGTTAGAAGTCCTATAATCCTTTGTTATTTTAGT
The DNA here is from genome assembly GCF_003343035.1 of Apteryx rowi. Taxonomy (NCBI): domain Eukaryota; kingdom Metazoa; phylum Chordata; class Aves; order Apterygiformes; family Apterygidae; genus Apteryx; species Apteryx rowi. The sequence continues at coordinate 4,608,980 of NW_020447195.1, read as the reverse complement.
CAGTCAAGGGTGATGGAGGGACAACCAAATCAGAAGAGGTAAATGGTCCAAACCCCAATCACCAAGTAAGTGCCTGGATTTTTTTCATCTTTTGGTGATGGGTTGCTGTCACCTACTTCCATACAACTCCTAGCTTTGGAAACATAACAGTCACTTCCAGAAAAGTGATTCATGCTAAGTTTCATGTATTTATCTATTTCTCTATTTGTTTGTTTGTTTTATCTCTTCATCCTATTAATCATGATTTTAGAGAGTCACTGTCAGATTAAAACTCATGCTTTTTTTCCAAATGTTTTCCTTTTGTTAAAATATAATTAAAGTGTTTTTACGTTCAGTTTTGTTTCTATCTCTCTTCCTGTTATTTTACTTTCTGCATAATCCTTGGCTTAGGCAGTGAACTAACTACATACATCTAGAATAATTTTTATTTTGTAGATTTATTTTTGTCTGCTAAGGACAGAATTATTTAGATGGAAACAGTATGGAAGAAAAGTGAAAGTGAAATGAAAACTTTTCACTGAAATTTAAGAAAAAACAAAATAATTCCTTTTCTTTGCTCTGTGRTTCTTTTATTCTTTGTTCATAGAATCTGAAGCAAAACTTTGGATGCAACCTTTATGTTACATTCTTTACAGCTTTAAAAATACTTCAGAAAATCACATTTTCATTGGAAATGCAAATACTGTTATCTTTTCTGAGTGAAACCCTCATCTGCTACAAGTCAAGTTATTCAGCATGATTAACACTAGCAAAAACAGATAAGAATTAGGTTCTGTGTATAGATATAGGGTTTTCTTTAACCCAAGAGCAAAACTGAAGTTGTATTGAAAACTGGCCTTTCAAACTTTCCTTTTGTTTTTAATAGCAAAATGATGTTCTCCCTTTTCCTGTTTTCATGATGTCCCACGATACTAAGGTTAATCTTTGCAAATTATTTCTCTAAAAGCATCCCAGAATATAGAAAGCCTTGTCCTGTGATCTTTATTCCTTATTTCATACAATAGTTTGGGATTTTTTTTAGACAATCTGATCAGGTGACTGAAAGTTATAGTCCTGCATCTATTTCTTATTAAGTAGTGACCAGTTTCTTTCCATTTTTTTTAACCAACTTGTAGTTCTCCTTCTTCTCTCACTTATACTGATATAAATTAGCAGAATTTTGCTATATAAAACAGCCTAGGAGAAGAATGTATCTTCTTTTGTGACTTTTTCCTTTTTTTTAAGAATTTGCATGAAACAATCTCTTTAAATTATCCTTTACTGTTTCTGGAATGCCATGATTCTTGTTCACTTTTCATTACTGCCATTCGGCATGCTACAGAAATGCATTAGAACATTGATCCAAAGTCCACTGAAATTTATGAGGTCTTTCTTTTGCGTTTAGAAAGGAGCCTTGGATTAAGGCCTCCTGTAACATGACAGGGAAAAATACTATCCCGTTAATCTTTTATTATTTTTTTTCAGTGGCACTGTTAATGCCAAGAGAGTTAAAGCAATCTGTCAGGTGCAGATCAACCTTTAGAATAAGAAACATTAACATGTTTCATTATTCATAGCTTTCACTTTGTATTTCCTGAGCTGCTCCCATCAATATAAAATATGCCAATTTCCTGCCTTTCAAGGTTAATATGAAACACCTCAAAGAGATTATCTGATTTTTTTTTTTTTTACTTTGCCTGGAAAATGTATTATGAATATTTTTGAAGTGTTTTGTTTGACTAACATCAAAGGCCCAAACCTGCTCATAGAAATAGTCCTGTTGCATCCAGTTTGAATTTGACTGCAGTACCATAACTATCGGGCACCTATGCAATCAAAAACGTGTGGTAAGGAAGATTCTACTCTAATTTTTCACCCACAAAGTAAACCCACAGATTTCACAGAGTGTTAATACCAGATAGAAGTCATTCTGGCACCTTTGAAGGCAGACATATCCAGTCTCATAGGTGTATTTTGGGTGATGTGGTTATTTCTGAACTGAATGTACACATCTGCAACTGCACCAAAGAGAAACATTTCAAAAGCAAAGCAGGGCAAATGAGAGCTAGAAGGATTCTGTCAAGCTAACTGATGGGGCCAGCAACTGAGTGCTTCCCCTTCTCATTCTGAAATGAGTCAGAATGAAAAACAGACAATTAAATTGGGGTTTATGAAGCTCCATTCAYCCTTGTACTGGGAGAGATCCTGCATCACTTGGGCACGCAAAAGTGCATCCAAGCAGGTTTCTTTCCTCAGGTGAGGTGAACAAGATGCAGATAGCGTGCCATGTCTGTGTAGTTAGACCAAGCAGTCCTCTTGTATTTTGAGGTTATTGAATTTGCTTTAATAAACTACTGGCTCTCAGATTGCCTGCCTGTGGTGCATGGGGCTATTGATCATAGAACTGCACCTCCAGATTACATGCATTGTCTTCATGTCTCTGCTGCAGAACTAGAGCAAAGAGAAGGAAAAAAGACTAGCTTCATGACTGTATATTTTGCGTGTAAAAGCAGACAAATCCAGATATAAGCAAATATACACCCACATATAAATGTCTGCCCATAGGAAAGGGAAATAGTTATATACAAGCACATATTTTGTTGAGGACTTAATGCACTCAGTTTTGACTATTCAGCTTAAGTGGTTGCTGCACAAAAGGCTCTAATAACTTTAAAAAATAAGACTAGGTGGGGGAAAAAAGGAGAATCAAGTGAAAAAGGCCAGTGGCAATACTACTACCCCCTYTCTTTCTTGGTTCCCCAAAACAACCCCAGAGATTGGGCTGAGAGGGTTTTTTTAATATATCTGATAGGTTTATTTGCATACTATTTCTCTAGAGTTTCTGCTTTCAGATTTTTATCTGAAATCACGGTGTCTAAAAATGTCTTGTTTTTAATGAAAACTAAGCTAGTCATGYAAGCATATAACTCTAGACTTTTAGAAGAACACTAACTTTTCAAGAGTAATGATAATATCCCAAAAGTCAGGAAAATTGCACATCATTAAGCTCTGAGCTACTGCCTGAGTGCCAATGTCAGATTTCCAGCATTTAAACATGACACACAAATAAATAAGGTAATATGATTTTTGGCATAAGGAAAAAGAAAATCCTATTTGCAAGCAGATTTCCTAGCAAAAATGTATCTAGTCATTTGCTACTGCGGAAACAGTTTCACTGTCTTATCCTCTTTGACAGATCTGAATTTTGTCCTGTGAACTTCAATCATATCCCGTTCTTTTCCAAGTTTCAGAATCTTTGCCCTCACTATAAATAGGTGCTCTGTCATTGTGTTTATCTTTGGAATACTCACTATCTCTTCTTTTACACTTGTACATAGAATTTTCTATAACACTGGCTTTCCATAGCCAAATCATATGTTGTTAATTTTTGGTGGAGTGTTGCAATTTTATAGAAGGGACTTTCTTTATCCTTTACTTTGATGCCAGTTACTTCCTTTCTCTCTCAAACTTTACCCCTGCACTTTTCAGGTGCTTTCACAGCCTCGGATGCAGAAGTTGAGGGAGTCACAGCTGAAAGTGCATGCCTGTGACTCTGCATCTTTCCATGCATGTTCTCTGCCTCCTAAAGCAGCTTCAGCATAGACATATACAAAAATAAAGCAAGTCTATGCAGTAATGGCTTTATCTTGCAGTCCTTGCTCATAAGTAATCCTATCAAATCTCCCTGGGAGTACTTCCTAAAGTCAAGGCTGCAGGAGTCAGTCCCAAACTCTGTAAATGAAAACCTGTTGGATAGCAGGATTTCTCCCTGACAGGTGGCCTTTCATTTTTTAATGTATTTATGGATCTCCTGCCAAAATGTTTACATCTCCCGCTAAAAATAACCATTGTTTGAAACTGCTTTAGACATCAAACTCCACAGAGAGGCCAGTTGCCCCAGCTGAAAGTGAACCTGTGGGCCAAAAGAGCAAAGAGAGTTCAAAAGACAAGAAGTCGACAGTGGAGCTGAGCAAGCAGAAAGGCAACAAACAGGAAACCAGAGAGCAGCCAGACTCCAGAGAGCAGCAAACAACTGAGACCGATTCCGTCCAGAATGGAGGAGACACTTCAAAGGAACCCTCCTTCAAGAAGGCAGAGAAGAGGCAGTCCTTTGGAGGGTTTTTAAAGGGCCTCGTACGTTAATTTCATCCTATCTTTCTAAGTCATTATTCAGCTGATTTAAACACCAGGCCTGCAAGTTGCTTACCACGTGAGATTTGTGCTCTGGTGCACAGTGCTCCAAATGGCACTGAGGGTTAGAACACAGCAGTGCAACTTTACAAGCAGCTTGCAGGACYAAGGCCAAACAACAGCAAGTTTTTAGTCAAAGGCAAAAAAACCCATTGGGCCTCAGGGTACTGATTTATAGGCAAGTACAATTTACTATGGGACAGCTATAATTGTTCCCACACCCCTGTTTTAGAGGTTCATGCCCTGGCTACACGGATGACTCAACTCTTCCCGCAGCAGGTACTGAACCACCTAAAAATTATGGTGTGTATATTAAGGAAAAGTGAAGGATGTGCAGGTTTACCAGAGTACACCTACCTGCAACGATGGTGGTTCAGCTGCTGCTTCAAAGCAGCATGGGCATCCCTTGCAAGGAGGGATTTTCTCCAGGAGAAAATCAGAGCAGACCTCTTGGTGGATGGGAGCTGACAGAGCTGTCATTAGGTAAGCTCCTTGTATTATCAACCAGTAATAGACTAGTTAGTGCACAAAAAAATACAGGTGTATTTTTTATTCCTACCTTATTAAATCTCACTCTCAGCTTGCCATGGTCCCGTCACCAAAACCTGAAACGTAGATACAAAAGAATTCAGGATACTTAAAATTTGAGTTTCTACAAGGCTTAGTATTACTGATGCAGCTAGAGCTTCCTCAGAGCACTACAATACATGGGAACTCTTCTTCCCCCCCCCCCTTTTTTCTTCCTCCTCAACCACATTCAGAGGTCAATGAAGAAAAAAAACACAGGTGAGACCTGGGATTGCCTTACAAGCCTCAGTGCAAAAGGGCAGACTTCCATTGCTTTTTGTAAATCAATTGAAAGGAAGCAGTTTACTCCTTTTCCCTTGCAATCTGCCACAACAGCACTGAATCCATAGAGCTATGGGGTCATTTTTAGCATCTTTTAGAAAGCTCATTTGCAAACTGAGCTTCATCACAAATTCTAAGTGCTACGAAGAACCTAAACTGATTTGACTACATTACCTGAAACGCTTCGTAGTGAATTTGGTTCCTCTGAGACACATACAGCTTTTTACTTCCTTCCCTACTCTGCTTCTAAGGCTGTCATGAAAGAAAAAAAACAGTTAGGCAGCCCTCCAGACCTGGAAGAAGAAAAGTCAAGTAATACATATTGAAATGGTAACACTGATTTGAAAATTAGCCCTGTTAGAACACTTGGTTATAAAGTTAGGCAGCTATACAGACCAATATGACTCATTTTGAGGCAGATGTTTTTCCACATCATAAGAAGTGTTTAATTTACACACATTTCACAGAATTACTCTATATCCTACAGAGAGCTATTTGCATTACCAAAATAATTACATGTTAGCAGGGGGATTAAGAACAAAAGAACAAACTATTTCTGTGGGATTTATTAATAACAGTCCAGCCACTTACTTCTGCTTTTTGTGTTTCACCCCACTGTTCTGTGGTAAAATCCTGGTCCATTACGAATCAGTGGGATTTTTCTGTAGATTTCARTGGAACAAGGAAGTCATGGAGCTCATCTGTAGTAACCAACAACCTCCATTGACTTCCATTAATCTGTGGCACCCACTGAAATCAAGAGAAATCTTTTTGTTTAGCATAATGTGAAAAAGCCAGGCTGTTGCTTTATATTTATCTGTATGATATACTAGCTAACTGAAATTATCAAAACATGTCTGCTTGTGCATGTGTACTTTTCTTCCCTCACCCCCTGCTTCCAAATTTCTGTATGAAATTGCCCTTGTGTACAGCATTGGTGTGACTGCGTAACATATGAGTCACACTCACAACCACGGTGTGTAGCTGCAGTATTCTGCAATGTGTATTTGAAACTGTCCCTCCCCGCTCCCAGAAGTGAAATCAGGAGTTCTGTTACTTAAACCACTTAGAAAATGGTAATAGATCTCTTATGTCAACTGGAGGAAAGGGGGAAGAGACACATTTTTCTGGCACAGGTTATCTAGAAATGGGTAAATGTTAACTACCTCTATTATTTCTAGAGATAATTAAGATTTGTTTTCCTGGTCTGGAGATTTGCTGAAATTAAGTACTGAGAGCCTTTCTCTGTCAAAATTCTCACTGAAGCCAGTGTATGAGAAAGGGTTTCTCTGCTTGTTGACAGTTGCATTTTATTTTGTATAATGTCATTCACACAAACTGTATCCAAAAATCTTTTGTAGAGTTTAACAATAGATACAAATTTAGAATTATTCCAGAGAGATTAGGAAGTGTAAGCAAGCAAGGAAACATCCTTTCAAGTGCAAGTTCTTAAAAGACACAGAGATGCAGGAAAGGTATCTCTGATCCAAAGGGGAGGAGAAAGCTTTTGATCAAGAGAGGAAAGATTGTGCAGAGGTAAAAAGAAGACCATATTAAAAAAAAAGGGGGGGGGGGGCAGAGGAGGAAGAGATGTTCTGTGAGATAGTTTTGCATGTTCAAAGAGTATGCCAGACAATTTGACTGTGTAGTCCCTTATCTTCTGCTGTATTTATAGAGGCCAATAGGATCCCTACATCTTCCATCTCCCATTAATAGAAGATGGCACTTAAAAAAAAAGTTTTGATAACAATGTAGCTGATTTGGCCAGTTTACTGTGCTTTTGAACTGGGAAAAACAACCTGCTCCTAAAGTGATTAAGTATATATTCCCATTGCACTGGACATTCTGGCTCCTTTATACAAGGAGAATTAAATTTAAAACTAAAGAGATATGAAAAATATTTCACAGAGAATGACCACCTCTCTCTTTCACTGAGAAAATTACCCACACCTAAGAAACCTATTCTGCAATGGTTCCAAAAAATAATCTCCACATCTCCTGTGTGATCAAACTAAGTCTCAGGAAGGTGTAATCATTAATCTAAAAGCATTGCATCAGAAAGAAACTAATCCCAGAATTTCACTTCAAGGTAACAGCTCAGCTATCTGGTAACAATTTCTCGGACAAAATATTGAGCTCTATGCTGAGAAAACRGAAGCCATTTAACAGGAGATCCAGCAGGCCTTACTCGCTCACATAACCCATGCCCACTGAGCTCCCCCTAAATTCTGGTCAGCTACTTCAATAGCAGCTATTTTAACAATGTTCTCTCCTGAACTTGTTGATTCCCCCGGGAAAGCGCACAGTGTTAAAGGATGTCATAGTGCAGGAATGCAGTTGCCGAGAACACTTCAGTTCAGGCATCTGCTCCCAGTTGGGCTAACAAATGTTGAAACTATTGATACAAACGGAGCCACTTAGGCAAGCAAACAGTGTTATGGCCCAGTTTGCACAGTTTTGGCACAGACAGTAAGGTCCAATGACTGTTCCTAGAGCAAAAAAGATGAATTTGTAACCTAAATGATTAGAAAGATTTGTATTTACAAAAAGAAAAAAAAYAATAATAATAGAAATTAACGGCATTGTTTTCCGAGCTGAAATAACTCATACTGAAGTTGTCAGAAGCTGGGAGCACTTAGCATGTGGAAATTATCCTCCTGCCCTATTTCAGATCAGAGTATCAGGCATACTGACAAAAGCTTCTGATGCGCACAACCTGAAAAATAAACTACCCCAACTCCACGACACTCCTCTGTATGCACTGTGTTTTGCCCAAATTAAATATGTTCCAGCTTAACCATCACAAAGGGGGACAACTTCCACTGAGCTTACAAGGGTTATGCAAAGTAACTGAGAGCAATTTGTGAGCCTATGGTACGTGTGCTTCCGAACCTGAGAGCAGAGCTGGAATTTGTCCGTTAAAAGCACAGGAACAAAGTTCTATATTTCATTTAAGGCTTGGAAATTCCAGTTTAACAAGAATCATTGGTGAGTCTCCTTCAAAGCTTCCTGTTTTAATCAGAAAGCCACCCTGAAAATGGATGCAGCAGGGAGACTGTAACATAGGCAAACATTAACATATGACACTGTCCTGCAAATGTGCTAAATGAGTCAAAATGGGGATTATCTGAAAGGAACACCCACCCAGTTTGCATCATTTATAGGAAGTACAGCAAATGGTATTATCTTATTTCCTAGGTCAGTCTAGAAACGGTTTAATATCTTTATTAAAGATGCACAGGAACAGTTACAGCTGACAGACCCCAAGTTAATCTTGTAATGTAGGAAATCATTTAACAGATGTCTAGACTGTTAGGACTGCTGGACAAATTTGGAATGACTAGCTCATTTGGTATTGTTTGATAGACATTAGAACCTGTTACAATATATATTTTTAAGTGTCTTCTGTATGCTGTTGGATATAAGTAGCCAAAAAAATTACGCTGTTCTAGCATCTGTTCCAAATTCAACACTGATATAAGTAGAAGCAAATCCATTGCAGTCAGTGGAGCTGTAACTGCCCACACCAGCACGGGATTACAGTTAGCAAAAGGCAGAGGATTCTCTTAAGCCACTGTGATTGTTAGCTGCTCTTTTTTATACCGAGATTTTCAAAGGTGAAAAATTAAAAGGATACCAATGAGTTCAAGCCTAATCAATATAAAAAAACACTGCAGTTAGCTCCTTAAAAGGAATGAGGAAGTCAAGATCTTTCACTCTCCCGGTCCGATACAGAACAGTCCTATGGTGACCAGAAGTGATGAGTCAGGTTTCCCATGTGAAATACACTGTGTGAAAGGACAATTAGCGTATGATTCTTCACAGTTCTTACTGTAGGGAAAGCATTTAGCAGTCAGCTATAGCTTTGTCACTACATTTTTCTGCTAAGCATGCAATGATACAGGCATCTGGCTACAAACAGGATACAGTGTTAACTGTAACCTCTAAAAGAACGTTTGTGGATCCGTTTTGCTGTTCTGAAATGTTCAATGGCTTCAAGGCCAGTAAAATTGGATCAAGGCATTTTAAACTAAAGCCAAGTTTTTGTCAATTACTGGTCAAAAATTTGATTGGTATATCTAGACCAGTGCATTTCCTTCACCTAAGCCAGAGTAGTGTCTTGAACTGGTTCCAAAACCAAAATTACATTTGTAGTGTAAAAAAAAGCTGTATCACTCTAACATTGTCAAATACCTGTCATGCAAAAAGTATTTAATGTTCCTTTAACTTAGAGCAGATCAAGGCTGGCTATAATATAACTATTAATCATGCCTGAAGGACTCTTAACCCAGAGAGGACGGTTTCAGTGAACCATCTGGGCCAGGGATATTTTAGTGAGAATAATGCCAGAACTACAATACTGCAGGTATGCAGCAACATGTCTCCAATTTGGTTAGTCCAGTTTCTGAGYACAATTTCTTCCCGTGTTGACTGAGAAAATTATATTAAAATAAGCAACCAACACTTTTAGGGAAAATCACAAGCAGTAGCATTCTAGGATTGTCATGATGCAGATGGTGCTCATATACTTAAGCATATTTTTAAAAGGGCAAATTAAAAAAAAGCAGTGAGGTGATATGAGTGGAAAATGTCTGCTAGCAAAGCCCCAACACGTAATTCCAGACTTAACTGTTATGAAATGTTCAACACTATTTATAAATTTCTATATCTTATTCCACAGGGTCCCAAAAGGATGTCTGATGCTGAAGTGCAAACAGATCCCGTGTCTATCCTACCTGCTGGGAAATCCAAGTAATAAATACACTTGGCTGCTGAAGGACAGCAGCTCTCTATGAGCTCCCATGCAGTAAAGATGACTCATTATTTTCCTTTATATGGCTGTCATCAAATGCCCGAGGCTAAAGCAAACATTGGTGTATCATTTAAGGTATATCATTTACAGGATTTGTTGATTAGATGCTAGAAAGTAACTGTAAAGATTAAACCAAAACTCTGTCAAGAAGCAATGTGTAGTATTACATTTAAAGAAAGGTCATGTGGATGATTTTAAGTCTATGGAGGGTAGGGTATGTAAGGTAAGAAAGGGGTAGTGAATTAAATAAACGGCAGAAAAAGTGCATGTGACAAAGGAATGCAGTTTGTGCAGTAAGGCATGAGAAACAAATCCTCAACTAGCGAGCTTTAAAACAGCCAGGGGGAAAAAAAAAAAAACCCACCCTTTGATAAACTTTATACTTAAAAGTAAAAACAACCAAGCCACCTTTTGTGGTTTTCAATAGTGCTGAAATTAGCAAAGTCTGCAGTATAATAGAATCAGTGGTTATAAGGTTATGCTTCATATTGGTTATTAATGTAAATTAAAAAGCTAAAATGCAAAGGCTTTACATGATTGAGACAACTTCTCTCTTGTCTTGGTGAGGTGGGATAACAAATTAAAAGCTATTTAAGGTTCTAATAGGAACACAAGGGGGCACCCGTATCCCCACTGCAGTCCTAACTCCAAGGCCGTACCTACAATCCTGTTATTAATGTTTTTCAGATGATAGGAAAAAATCTTAGTTGTTTCATCAAATACTTGTTTATATCCATACTTGTAATTAATCCTAGTAAAAACCAAAATCAAGGCTGATCAGGCCTCTCCCTGCTTTACAAGACTCTTGTAATAACTGTAGTTAATAAATTTTACAGAAAATTAAGATTTCTGTAGTTTATTCAACCCTGGACTAGCTCAGACAGGGAACCATGGGCCTGACATTTTAATTCACACTAGCATCTGAATGATACTGTACTGTATATTTTGATTTCCTTATGATGAAATAAACTAATACTTATCCTTTCAAAAAATTCATTTGCTTCTTTAATTCTAAAACCAGGTTTGTTATTTATGTCCGTTTTCTGGTGATTGATGTGACACTAAATCTATCMCATAAAAACTGCATAAATCCTGCAAAATTTGCAGATTTATGTTTCTTACTAGTTATAGAAGACAGAGGTAAAAGAAACATGCTTCTCCATAGGAGAAATATTGCAGGCAGATGATATTTTTGCAGTGGCCTCTGCAAACCTGTGGACTAGTAGTGGAGGACCAAAACTTGCCACTGGTTCTCTGTGCACAGAACACAAAAGCCTGCCCTCATCTTTTAGTTACAACAGTACTTTCTGTTCTTCTCCCTAGCACACTGGGCCTTTGATGCCATACAAAGTAATATTAATCAAGAGTGACTACTTACAGATTTTAGACCTGATTCATAATGACCTACTTCTACATCAGCATAGGACCAGTAACTTTTGTGGATCCTCATTCATGGTAGCACAAGAGAAGAATTGGGCATGTTACATCCAGCTTTGCTGCAAAAGAAAAGCCTTAGGCTTTGYCTCTGCTAGAAGAGTATACAGCTTTAATTAGATCAACACATGTAAAGTTACACACAGCACGGCATCCACCATGCTTACATGCTGGTATCAAAGTGCCAAATATCAGCACAGTGATTGTTATCAGAAAAGAGGAATATGCTATATAGTGTCTTCATACTGGTATAATTTCCTCTATATTAGGATAGCATTTAAGCAATTTTCAGTTAAAATATGCTCTGGGTAATGAATTATATTATAAATATTACTATTATGGATAGATTGGGCCTTCTGTGGAAGAAAACAACTTAAGAACCCTTCTTGGTCTGCACTTTAAGAGCAGGTCCATGCTCATTGCAAGTCTGTAGTTCTAGAGGCAATTAGGACTGGTGACCACGTGATTTGACCATATCAGTTGGCAATTGTGCTAATTTCAGGAATCAGGAAACCCTTTTGGCAGAAAAACAAGAAAAACAGTAAGTTTGGCTGTGGATGTCCTTATGCCACTGAGCTATTATTGCAGATGAAATAACGGTTAGTGTTGGCACTGCCTTCCACACAGAAACTCCCCATTTTGTTTGATTCCTCTCTGCTAACAGGAACAAAAGCTTTGAAGAAGCAGAGTCAGCCTTCTCATAAAGCAGCAGCACATGAAGCCCCAAGAGGAAGAAAGGTCTTAGGAGATGCATCCACAGTTAAGTTGGGCTTCCGCATTCCACATGTCATGTAAGAAACATAAAAGTACAGCTTTTATGTTCAGGCCCAGTAAAGCTTAACGAGTCATTTGGAAATCAAAGCTTTGGAAAAGGCTGCAATCCAAGACAAATTAAAAAGCAGCCAAACCACTACACTGCATTAAGGCTCTGTTGTCAACAAATAAGCTCTRTCTTTATACATAGGACCTTTCGAGTGGAATTGAAGCAAGTCAGATTGCTTCCGTGATCCTAAGGTGTGTTTCCTGCAGGCATTTTTTAAAGAATTTTTACGAACCAACTGCAGTCTCAGAAATATAGAAATATCCCATGGAATAAGTTAAAATTGTTACCTTTTGGATAAGGAAGGCCTCCCTCTGGTGTCACGGGCGCTGCTCTTCACAGGACGAGTTATCTGTGCGCCAAACTCTGCAAGCCAAGTGCAGAAAAACAATCAGATTTCACGCCGAGTTCGGTGCTGCAGGTTTCCCTAACCTGAAAGCAAATTATCTGCCATGAAAGTATATTCGAGCTCAATTGTTCTGCTCTGGAAGCTGTCCAGATGTTTAACTTCATTAAACTTCAAGAGGGTTTTTATAGATAATTCCTGGCAAAACTGCCCTAAGCTGACTGCTATATATGCAGCCTGAATAGAACAATGCAATTTCCGGTATTAAACAGTCCACCCATTAATTGTGTGTATAACCAGCCGCTAATTACCAGGACACGCAAAATATGTAATTGCACTTTAGCTGCTATTACTTATTTGTTGCAGGCAGTGCCTACGGACTCTTACCAGACCAAGGAAGGGAGGACGAGCCGGGCGGTTTCTCAGTGCGGCCGGTCCGTGCCACGCCGCCCCCCGGCCTGGCCTAGGCCGCGTCTCCATGGCTGGTCACGTCGCCGCGTCACGTGACCCCAGGGGGCGCTGAGGTGGCGCTGCCCCATGGCGGGGGAGGGGAGGGGAGTCGCCTGGGGAAACTGAGGCAGCGCCGGGAGCGGGGCCCGGCCGGCCGG